>NC_056746.1:1506665300-1506820300 GCF_019279795.1 Protopterus annectens | reverse complement strand
CGGGGGGGGAGAGGTTACCAGTAAGTTTTTCAATTTTAATATAGGTTTGTTCTGGGTTAGCAAGTTCAGAAGAGTGGGGGAGGTGAGGTATGAAGCAGCATATGAGAAAGCTGGTAGTAGGACAGATGCTATGTGTGCTCTGGCAGTTAGAGAGAATTTTAATCCCGTAGACATGACCTAGTTTTTATTATTTCTATTTTTTATAATTTGTTGAACATGAAGATAGAATTTGAGATTTTTGTCCAAGATGAAGCAGGAAGCTGTGAATGGTTGTGCTGTTGTTAGAAGAAAGAGTGAAATTGGGTTTGGTGTGTTGATAATTTTTGGCAGATAAACAGTATTAGTTTGATCTTTTTGGCATTTGGAACTAAGGGAGAGTTAGTAAACTAGACTTTGATAGAGGATAAGGAAGACTAAGTAATATATTGTAGATCTTGGACAATTTTGTCACTGCATGTCATGGTGGCTTCATCTACATATTGATGGATGGGGAGTTGCCAGAATGTAGAGGTAGGTTGTTGATGAAAATGTTAATTAATAGTGAATCTAAGATAAAGCCCTGGGATACTCCCAGAGAAATGAGGAAGTGGCTTCCATTTGATACTTTATGACAGCAGGTGAATTTGGAGTTTTGTTAAGTGGGCTTCTGGAGCAGTATATTATGAGATACTAGATTGTTATTCCTGTATTGGTGAACGGTGTTAGTACATACATAAGTGCAGTGTCTCTACTGTATATTTTGGTGAAGTATGTGCTGGGACCAGTTGGCTTAATAGTTTAGCTCTTCACTCCCATGTACAAGGTATAAGGTTCAATCCTGACCTCCAGCCAATGCCTGTTTGGAGTTTGTATGTTCTCCCTCCGTCACTGTGGAGTTCCACACAACTCTAAAAATGATGCTTTGTGTTTCCATCTTAAATTCAAAAAAGAATGGAGCTGTGGGCAGCAACACAGAAGCTACATGCTGCCCTTTAGGAGAAGAGTTGTATAAACCAACTGCTTTGTTTCTCTACTGTGGTGCTCAGTATCCTCATGACAGGAGAACGCAGATCACAGACTGCACACCATGGCAGGGCTACCACTTAATTGTGTAAAATATGGCTTTAGGTGATTTGGTTGTGTTGACTAATTTCACCAAAAAGGGCATTGGCATTTGCCGGTGATAAGTGGGTTGGGGGACCTGACCTATGCCAGGGACCCATGCTAACAACGGGGAGGGTGCATGTGCTCTTATTGGCAAGTGTGCGCCCACTATAAAGCCCAGCAGCCCTTTGTCAATACGCCACTGGCCAGCCAGTGTCCAGTTGCCCAACATACCTAGAAAAGCTCTATTCAGTGAAAGCTGGACCTAAAACCAATCAAATAAACATGAAATAATGTTTACATTCAGTGTAGATTCACTGACAGGCTGCATCTTGGAACTGGATGACATGATGACAAGGAGGAGGCTGGACATACTATGTATCCAGGAGACAAGATGGAAGAGCAGTACAGCAAAGCCACCTGACTTGGGATCCAGCTTGTACCACCAAAGAGAAAGACAGGCTAGAAATGGTGTCGGAATTGTGCTGATGGACAGGTTTCAGAAGACAGTGAGGGATGTCATCAGAATTAGTGAAAGATTCATGGCGATAAGACTCCAGCCTAATAATAAGGCGGTATTTATAGTCTCAGCCTATGTGATAGTGAAGAAATGTGTGCATTCAGACAGATGTTGCAGGACACACTTGATAAAGAAGGACAACATGAATTGGTGGTGATAATGGGTTGTCTGACTGCATATCGGGACAAACAGAATAGGATATGAGGACTGCCTGGGTCTACATGTTGGAGCAACAATAAAGAAGGTAAGGCAATTCTAGACTTCTGTTTGGGATATGGCTTGATGGTAGCCAACACATGATTCAGCAAGAGAGACAGTCACAGGATCTTATACAAAAGTGGCCAGCATACAACTCAGGTAGACTTCCTTATAGTAAGGAAAGAGCACTGGGGTAGAAACAGCGATTGCAAAGTTTTCCCCAGTGAAACAGCTGGCCTACAGCATAAACCACTGGTTGCTACAATCAACAGCAAGCAGTGGTCAGAGAAGGCTCCAAGGTCAACAGAGACCATGCTGAAGATCTGGAAGTTTATTGCACAGAAAGCACAACAGTTCAAGGAATTACTCAGGGCTCTAGCACCCCAAGAAGAGGAGGAAATAGTTGGAGTTGAAGAAGAATGGCAGCATCTCCAAACAGCATGTGTGGGGACTACAGAAAAAATATGCAGATGAGCCAGGTATTTAAATATGGTTCAAGAAGAAAGCTGGTGGTGGAATGCAGAGGTCTAGGACATTATCAAAAGAAATAAACAGTGCAGAAAAAAGTGGAAGACAGAAAAGATGGACCAGGCTAGGAAGGAATACTGGGTGGTTAACAAAGAGGATAAGAGAGCAGTTGCAATAGCAAAGAACAAGGTGTCAGAGGCATGCTGCCAGTTTCTGGAAAGTAAGTCAGTAGATGGCACAAAAAACTATATCAGGTTGCAAGGCACAGACAGAAAGATAAAGAAGTTTACCAGACACCCTTCATAAGGGATGCCAGTAACAATCTGCTCTCCAGTCCACAGGACATCAAAAGCAGATCCAGCAGCTTCTGAATGATAAAGACCACACAGAAACTGTACTGCCCCGGTTACAGCCTATAATGAGAGAAGGGGAGGAGCCCATTATAGAGAAATTAAGAACAGCACAAAGAAAAATGAAGTCAGAGTAAGCAGAAGCCTCAAATGAGGTCACAGCAGATATTACAAAAGATGCTGGAAGAAGTGGATCTTAAGGGTACTTATAGCAGTGTGGTGAGAAAAACATATCCCAGATGGCTGGAGAATAAGCATACTCATGCCAGTGTACAAGAACAAAGGGGGCATCCACAGCTGTGGGCAGCACGGAGGTATCAAATTCCTGTCACATTGCATGAAACGTCTAGAGAGGGTAATTGACAAATATGCAGAGAAGTAGAAAGAGATGAGCAGGTCGGATTCAGATCAGGATGCAGCACAACTGACCGCATGTTTGCAGGGAGACAGATAGTTGAGAAGAAGCTAGAGGTGAGGAACGAGTCCAACTTGGCATTCCTAGACTGGCAAAAGCATATGACAAGGTCCCAATAAAGATGATTTGCACAGTCCTGTGGGGGTTTGAAATCCCAGAAACATTGGTAGAATCGGTACAGGTTATGTACATGAACCCAATGACTGAAGTACGAACAATGTTCACTCTCACAGAAGGGTTCTCAATGACAGTGGGTGTGCACCAGGTTCAGCTCTAGCCCACTCTTGTTCATACTGGTGGTAGACTGCACTAGCAAACAGTTGGAGGGGACAGATCAACTAAGTTGTTGTATGCAGATGATGTGGCATTACAGACAGACTGAGCAAGAATTTCATCAAAAGGATAGGATAATGGAATGCAAAAACTGAAGGCACATGGGATGAAACTGATTACAGTTAAGGAAGTTGTAATGGCAGGAAATTGCAGAATTCAGAAGAAGCTGAGAAAGGAGACAGAAGGGAAGACAGTGGAACAGGTTAATAGCTTCAAGTATCTTGGAGGGGTGGTTGAGGAGATGGGAAGTCTGAATAAGGAGGTTAATGCTTGAATCAGAGGGGTTGCAGCTAAATGGCAGTGTGTCTGGTGTAGTGTGTGAGAGAAAAATGCCAAAGAAGCTGAAAATTATGGTGTACAATAATGGTGCGACTAATACTTTTGTGTTGTACAGAAACCTGGGCAGTAAAGGCAGAGCAGCTGAGGAAGCTAGAGGTGATGGAGATGAAGTACCTGAGATGGGTGGTAGGATGCACTCTGTGGGACAGACGAAGAAATCAGGACATAAGAGCAGAAGCCAAAATAGCTCCAATTGCAGGAAAGGTCAAAGAGAACAGATTACATTGGTTTGGGCATATGTGCAGAAAAGCAGGAGACAATCTGGTGAAGAAGATTTGGGATAGACATGAGGAAGGTGGGAGAAATTAAGGCAGCCAGCAAAAAGGTGGGTGGCTTGTGTGAGACAAGACCTGTGACAGTCAAGCATGAATGTCAAAGAAGCAGGAGAGTGGAATTGAGTAGAGATGGAGAGATGTGGTGACAGTTAACACAATACCCCAACCCCATGTAAAAAATGGGGAAAAGGGGGTTGATAATTATGATGATGATGACATGCTGGGATATGATAGAATACCATTAGAAATAAAGTGTTGTTGAGTATGTATGCATTGCATTTTTTAAGAATTTTAGAGCGTGGTAAAAGGGCTAGCAACAGGTCTAAAACTGATCAGTTCTGTGGAAGTGTCACTTTTATGCAGCAGTAATATGGGATTGCAGGTAGACCAGCTGATGTTCATATCTGCTAGTATGATTGTTTCATGGTATATGTTGTTTTTAGATGACCAGGATGAACAAGTCTTCAGTGAGATAAATGTGATTCCTTAATGGATCTATTAATTAGAGTGGACATTGGGTAGATTATGGCCTTGGCTGCTCGTCTAGGTATTTGTGTGGTAGGTAGTCAGGGGCTAATGTGCTGGGCTTCATTTTAGTTAGGTAGGTTCAAATGTTAGATGTAGGAATTGGTTGGTTTGTGAACTGAGAGGGATATATGCGCAGAGAAGGGGGATCTGGATAGGCAGTTATAGTGTTGGAGTTTGAGAGGAAGATTGCTGTGTGTATAAAATTAGGGTTAAATACACAAGCAGCATGATATGCAGGATTATTGGCTGACAGCAATTGTTGAGCTAGTTTATCTGGTTTGAGTATTTGACAGACCAGACCACATTTTTCTTTTCTAATTTTATGTTCGTGTTCTGATGGTTGGTAAAGTATTTTGTTTGTTAGGAAGTACTGAAAAAAACAAGTACTGCATCCTATATAGGGAAAAGCAATAAAATGTTAAAATAACATCTTTGGGCCGATTGATCTGAGATTAGAAGAGAGGTGGCTACAAATACTTTATTTAAATCCATAGCAGCCACTGATACTCAGTTTTAAATGTAGGGTATTGCAGAAAGCATGTATTTCACCTACGGGCGGAGATATATTTACACAAACAGAATATATAGTATATAAGTGGATTTCTCTATTAAAAGCTGATTTTGCACCAAGTTTGGATACAGCTATTAGTCTTAAACCAGTTTTGAAGTTGAAATCCAATAAAATGTAAGAGTTTATTTTTATATATTAAATAATGTTTGTGCAAATTTATTTTATTTTATTCTATTCTGAGGCTGCAATCATTTTGAATTAATTGAGAATTATCTTTAATTAACCAAGGATGATAACTGATTGAATTATATAGTTAAGTATATATATATATATATATATATATATATATATATATATATATAAGAATCCTTGGTTTGTTTAATTGTTTTACTTACACTGATGCAGGGCAGTTTGCTCAACAGCTTTGTGGACATTACATCTTCATGCTCTGAGTGGTGGTGTCATTCCTTCAGATTTTTGGATTTTGCTTGTTCAGAAGTACTGAATTTTAGTAGTATTTCTGAGGGTATGGTACGTTTGTATTGCAGAATGCATTTTAGTGGTTTACATGTTTGTCTTTGTCTCATGAATTGATTTGTGGTAAGTGAAAGTGAGAGGGCAGGATTACATTTGAATCTTTTTCTTTTAATTGATGCGTGTGAGTTAAGGATATTTAGGACTCTGGTTGCAGTGAGAATTGGCGTCATCCACTGGGAGTTGTTTTAAGCAGACTGATTGTGGAGTTTGACAGTAGAAATAAAGTCATCCTTATTGAATTTGGAATGAATTTTGATGTAATTATATAATGATAGAGAACGGGATATAAATAGATTTGTGCATGTGAGAAGGTGATTGCTTAATGAGTTTGGCAACACTATTCTGGGCTATGTTATTAGAGTTATTTGTGAGGTCAGTCAGTAATTGTTTCAGGGCTTGTAGACTTGTATCTTGTGGGTGTTGTGATTAACTGAGTAAAAGTATACAGATGACAGATTGTGTGGGCTTCATATATGTTAGCCAGGATCTACTTCAGAACACCAAATTTTCACTTACCCGACACCCACTTCCCTGAGATGAAAGGACTGACAACTTCACAAGTCCGATATCTGAAACACTGACTTCTTACACAAGGTAAGTAACTTTTAGCCATCCCAGCTAAAACAACAAAACGAAAGAAAACTAAAACAACGATGTGGGGGGAGCTTCACCCCCCAACAGCCCCCACACCCTCCTAACTAAATATACCAACTCCAAGATCTCACTACCATGGGGGTAAGGGGCAAAGTTCAACAGGATGGCCAAGTGGTTACTTACCTCGAATGAAAAGTCAGTGTTTCGCATGTCGGTCTTATGAAATTGTTGGTCCTTTCATCTGGGAAATTTCAGTGTCGGGTAAGTGAAACTTTGTTCTACTGAAGTAGACCCATTAGCCAGTATCTGTGCTAACACAGTGAAATATGGGCCCCAGTGGATATCTTTCCCTGAAGTAGAAGCAACTTGACATTTGAAAGTGGGGCTTCCCTATCTTAATAAGAACAGTGCTGTATACATGCCTCACCTGCCGAGGAGATGTATGTGTCTTCACTGGACCCACCGCCGCCAACCTCCTTTTCTAATTAAATGTCTTTCTCAGCCCTCCCCCCACTGCATGTAGCTGTGCCACATGTTAAAAGGCAGACAATGGCTGGCCTTTCCCATAGCATACTCCAACCTGTCTTCCACCACATTTCTGGTATTTGTAAGTCATCTTTTTATGGGGGTCCTCACTCACTGTAACTCATGGTTTCATGGTCCCCATCACTATTCCACTGTGGGACACCTGGCTGTCCTGCTTTTAAAGTCTTGAAATTTTTCATATTCTGAATTCTTAGGAAACTCTTTGTTCATTTACTTGTTTGTTTGTCTGAGGTTGCTTCCTGGGATGGTTTAATTGGGCAGAAACTATTTTCATGAAAAGTCATGAGAAGAAAAGCCCCACATCTTGATTTTCTAGAAACATATACAGATGCATTCAGGTAAATAATATACAGAGGATGGATGCAACAAAAAAGTAGGATCCGTGAAATTTATGATACAGACATACTTTATGAAATAAGAAGACTATTCTTGCGTTCTACAGTCGTGAATTATTAATCAAATCACAATTAAAAGTGAAGTTCACTCATTAGTCTTATTCTGGTGGCATAGCTGCATGTGAATAGGTTTCTAGCAGTAGAGAATCACACAGTAAAAAGAAAGACTATAAATTTGTAAACAAAAATAACTGGAAATCTGATTATTCAAATGATGTAGGTTCTGGTAGCTGCTTTCATGATATGACTGTTAGTAGGTTGGTGGTTTTATGCTATAAGCATTATCAGCTGAGAAGACATTGAAGTGCAACATGTGGATGGAGGGCACTAGTGACCTTTCTGATCTGGATATTAGTGGACTCCTGGTGCACTTTGTGGTTCAAGGAAGAGATGACACAGGTTAGCTGGGTTGTGGATTACATTGTAAGAGAAGGGTGGGTTACTACATGTTGCTTGGAGGAGATATGAGAGGCTACTGCAGGCTTTCAAGTCTGGAGGAGGGCAGATTATTTAAATTAGGGACAAGTAAGGTCCTAAATGGAGTATGAGGAATTAATGCACAGAGGAGCTTGGATGATGATGGGAACTGCAGGAAGCTGACATGTGCATGGCGAATAAATTTTGTGTATTGTTATGTATGGAGAGAATAGGATTTCTGTTGGCTTTAGGTTAATCCATTTTAGTGATTACTATTCTATAGAATACTTAGATGTGTTTTTAAGGTGCAGTTGAACTATGCAATCTGGGATTTGCCATATTCAGATGAGATCCGTGTTCCAGAGTTTGCTACCATGTACTACACAGGTGAAGTTGCATGGTGTTTGCTAGATCTGTAGTTGAGGTTTGTTTCTGTTATGTGAACCTTTTTTTTCATACAGGAGATTTGTAGAGATGTCAGTAGCTGCAGGCAGCTAAGGTGTTTATAAGATACTAATAGGTAGTTGTAGTAGGAAGTGAGTATGTGTTTGTGGAAATTTGTGCAATCAGAGCTGCAGTGGCAAGCAGCAGCAGGTATTATTAAAGAACACAGTCTTAAAGTACTCTTAAAAACCTAAAACACTGCCACCAGGGTTATCTAATAAATAGTGTTAAGCATGACCTCACTGATTCCCCTCCTCAAACTATTTTAAAATAAACCTTACCAGAGGTTATGTCCCTGTATTTTGACACACTGTTGTAGTACTGCCCTTCCATATGGACAGACCCTATGAATTATGGACTATAGACTATAGGCCCATCAGCCTTATGTGTCTTACCTGTAAAACCATGGAGTGCATTATCAACACTGACCTCAGAAATCATGACATTAAGTGTGACTCACTGCAGTTTGGTTTTGTAAAAGGCAATTCACAGCTACTAAAGCTTGCCATTTTCGTTGAGAAACTCAGGTGGTTGATAGTGGTGACACTGTCCATACTACCTACCGTGATCTGGACAGAGTATTTGATACAATGCCATGTGATAGAATTGCTTTTAAGTCGATATCCTTAAATATAAATCCGTAAGTGGTAAGATGGATAGCCAACAGACTTAAGGATAGAACACACTATCAGAATGGATGATCTTTCCTCAGACAAAGAGAAGGTGAACAGTGGTGTCCCCAGAGATCTGTATTGGCCCCCCGCCTGTTTGGCACATATTTTTGTATCTTCAAACTGATAACACTGTTCTCTGGTTAACAAAGTTTGCTGACAATTGTAAATTGGGTGCCGTTGTCAAATTCCCTTTGGATACTCATACCCTCCAAAAAGAGATAACTAAAATTAATTCCTGGTGCTTAGAAAAAGGTAAAAACTAACACATCAAGAAATGTAGCATCAGCCTCTTTGGGAAAACAAAAGCACTCTGCATCCTACACATACCTTTCAACTGTACAGATTTTCCCAGATTATTCAGATTTTGGCCTTATATTTTATCTCTTCTAAAACCAAGGAATTCATTGTTCTCCTATATTTTCTCATCGTCAGACACATTATAAAGTATAAGGCATCCTTAGTTCATAGGTTCATAGTTAAATATTAGGCAAACTGCTCTTATGGGCCATTTTAAGTCTAGCCAATTTTCCTTGGTGAGAATCAAACCCTGTGCCTCTTGTCTGTGACATAACCTCCTTAACCATTATGCTAACCGTCAACCCCCTAATCCATCAAACAAACAGGCCAGACACATTCAAAACCTCAAAAAAGCTACCATGATAGACTGGAGATCTTATCCTTGCACTCAGTGTCATACAGTCTCCTGAGGAGACACCTCTGCCTAGCTTAATATGCCCTTAGAGAATCAATTCTTCTCGATCTCCAGGACAAATCAAATTGTGCAGTAATATCACAACCAGAGAAATCAGCTTTCAAAGGAAAAACTAAAACTAGATGGAGAGATTATTTCATCACACAACATCTAAAACTAGATGGAGAGATTATTTCATCACACAACATCTTCCTTTTGTCTAGAACATACTCCATTTACATGTCAAGCAGCATGATTTCTTGTCATCCTTTAAACATTGCTTAGACTGCTGGATGGGTTCCCTTAAATTTTGCTCAGGACTTACAGGTGCTACCCTCCCGCCAAAGGTGTTAGGGCCTGAGGGTGGATGCTGGCAAGGCATTCATAGCCTCCAGTCAGACTTGCCCAGAGCACCCTAAAATCCTGTAACATCCGACCACAAACACAGAGGTTGTAGCACTGCATCATGCTTTTATAGAATTGTAATTACATTTGGCCATATGACCTTCATGGCTGCTACTAGTACTGGTTAATTTGTTTTTCTTTTCCCTGGCTTCACTTTCTGGAAGTTCATCATTATCTCCCTGTATTTGACCTCAGCACTGCCTGAATGGTATTAATACTGGCTTGATAAATGAAACACTAATTGCAAGTATGAAAGAAATCAGACATTTTCCCATAACTGCAAGTGACTCTAGATAGACATCGTTCCTAATGGCAGAACATCAGCCTGCAGTACTGGTCTGGGGAATTTGTCATCAGAATCACCTTCTCTGGATCATCCTTATGGTTTCTGAACACCTCAAGATGTACTTTTAGAACTCCGTACTGCTTAGCAGGTCATGTACATGCTGCTCATTTAGTGTTTGGGTGCTGAAATCTGTCCTTTATTATGCCCTCTAGCTGAAGAAGATGATAAGGGCTTTTACGTGCTTGGGACTGGGCAGCCCTGCCATTCTCAAAGTATCTGTTTTAGGAGCTGAAACTTCCTTATTCTTAATGCAGATAATTCCATTTTCCAGTTCCCTGTTTTCTCCAGCAGTGAGGATGGTGAAGGCAGGCATGCTTCATCTTCCTTAGTTTAACAAAATGAAGGAGAATCAGTGATAGCTTGGTAGTTCACGACATTTTCCGTCAGAATCATCTATGCCAGCCCTTTTCCTTTTGAGTACTAAGGACAATGACCCTGCTGCTTCAAAGAGACCTGAAATGGATGATTTACTGGGATAGTCAAGAACTTCAGGTGGCAGATGTACATCAGCGAGTTTCATACGTTCTCTAAACAGTCTTTTGTTATCAACCACTGTTAGAGTTGTGGCCATTGAAGATAACCTTTTTGGTTTAAACTTCATTGAAGTAGCCATCGTCTGTATATACTGTGCAAATTTTTATCTCCCATTCATGACCGAATTTGGCAAAGTTGTTTTACCTTCACTGTGTGGTGATATAACTTTAAAATGTAAAGCCTCCTCATGTTCATCAGTTTTGGAGGTGCAAGACATTTAAGTGGGTCATTATGCTTTCCTGTTTTCTCCCCCTCCTTTTTAAATTATTGCTTGTTTGGAGGATTTGTTTCATAGGCTCATAGGATCACAGAAGATTACTAGGCTATCGACCCAGAGGTCATTTCAAGCCTAGCCATTTCATCCCAATGTAATACCATAGAAATGTTAGTTAATACCCAAGACTGCATTTATTAATGACCGCCCATGTCCAGGAGGGTTGTGAGCGCTATCCCTGGTAAGAATTTAAGGCTCCGCATCCACTGGTCCAGGTTCCTCTTGAACAGTGTCATAGAGGTGATCTACTTCACATGAATAGGTAGCCTATTCCAAAGATGTGGCAGTCACTGGGAGATAAATCTGTCCCTCCCACATGTCCTATTTAAGTCACAGGTCATATTTAGATCCCTTTTATGGGTAGCCCTAGCCCCATGAGATTTACAGATATGCACCAAGTTCATTAGGTTTGTATCTGAGATTGCTCTGTAAGCAAGGCATAAGTCTCCCCTAAGAAGTCTATATGATACAGAGTATAGCAACAGGGACATTAGTTGGTCTGTGTAAGGCATGTGCCTGGGTCCCTTAATCTTCTTTGCTAGAAACCTCTGAGGTGCCTCCGATTGCTGCAGGTTCTTTGTAAAGTACCTGCTGAATGGGGTGTTATACTCAATTATGGGTCAGATAAGTGCCAAGTATAGAGGGGTTATAACCTTTTTTTGGTCTCGAGGAAATGCCTTGACTAATCAAGTGTGCTACCTAGAAAGCCTTCCTTACTACATGGTGCTCGAAGTTAAGGTTTCAGACAATTTGTGATCCCAGGTCATTTGCCACTTCATGAGTACTTAGGGTATTGTTGTTGATTTGATAGTGTGAAGGGACATTGTTTGTGCCAAAGGGAATGATGATGCATTTCTTTGCATTCAGTTTGAGACAGTGACTAAGATACCAGTTGTTGGTCTGCTTAAAACCCTCCTGGAGTATACTGACATAATTTGGGGATTCACTAATTGCACCCAGTTTACAGTCATCTGCAAACTTGATCAGTCACAACCGTTTAGTTTTGACCTGAACATCTGAGAAATATATATCAAACAGTAGGAGGTCCAGCACTGGCTCCTGTGGCACCCTGCTGATAACAGGTCTACCGATTGATGTGGATTCACACTCTTCGATACTGTTTGCCTGTTTCTGGGCCAGTTGGCAACCCATCTTACAAAGAAGGGATTTACATTCAGTTTGCTAAGTTTATTACTAATGCCTGAATGTGGGAGTTTGTTGAAAGCCTTTGCCAAATTCAGGTATACTGCGTGCACAGATTTGCCCTCATCAGTGGCCGTGGTCACATTTTCGAAAAATCCACCAGATTTAACAGGTAGGATCTGCCCTTGATGAAGCCAAATTGGGCAGAATCCAGAGTTTGGAGGTTGCCTAAGTCTTTATTTATGAGGTCCATAATAATGATACATTCCATGGCCTTATAGATGAGGCTGGTCAGGCTTATGGGTCTGTAATTCCCCAGATCTGTTGCTAGTATACCTTTGTGGAGGGGAATAACTGTTGTTGTTCTCCAGTCTTCAGAAACAATGCTTGTGGTTAGACTGTGATTGAAAAGGGTACTTAATGCTGATGCTAGTTCATGTTTTAGCCTGTTTAGAAGACAGCCTGGGATGCTGTCTGGTCCCATAGAGGCTGTGTTTATTGCCATGAACAATGATCTGATGATCTGTTCTTCAGATCTGTAGGGTGGGTGGGGGAGTTTGGGGGATGGTTTGTGATAGGTTTGGAGGGGAATAAAGGAGTGAAATTGTTGCCAAACCTATCTACTATCTCTGTGTGGTCAGTGTGTGTGATACTGTTTGTCACTAGTTCTGCACATGCTTGGGTCTACCTTTTAGGCTATGTACATAGCTGTAAAAGGCCTTATGGTTATCCTTGGCTGTGGTTGCTAAGTTTTTCTCAAAGAAGCCCTTAGAGGATTTGACAAGTTGTCTTATTTGCCTGTTGAGACTGAGGTGGGTACTTTTCCATTGTTGGGGTTTCGACTTTTTTTCTTGGACAGCAGCTTTTTGCATTTGTTTTAACATTTGTTGATGCTAGATGTCCACCATGGCAGCTTGCTTTTACTTGGGGCTCTGGCTTTGATGATGTAATTGATTTTTTTGTCCAAGCTTTCCAGACTAATCAGTTTTGTCCTCAGAAGAGACTTCTACAATTTCCTACATTACTACGTCTACAAAAGGCACTGCACTCGTGTTTTTCATTTTTTTCCCATCACAAAAATGCTTCTAATAACTTAATCCTTTAACTTCCAGGGATGTGGTTTAAAAGCGTCACGCAGGACAGTTTTTGAGAGAATGACCTTCTCCCATACAAATCATATATTTTGTATGAAAAAACTTTAGAAAGTCAGCATCGTTCAAGGGAGCACTTACTCTGGAATGGCTGTGGGGAAAGACACAGGACCTTGCCATCCAAGGCTGGTACTTTTAAAATTGTCAAATAAACTTCAGTAAATGAACCAGTGCTGGCAGAGTAATAAAATAAGTTAAGTGATTCAAACCAGAAAATAGAAAAAAGTACCTGGAGATATGTATAGCTTTGAAAACTATGAATAGAATGTTTGAGGATTTTTCATCAGAATATTATGAATGATATACTCTACAGTGGCTTGTGCAAGACCAGTGTCTGTACCACCTAGCTTGCTACAGTCTAATTGTGGGTAATGCTGGGAAATTCACACTATCATATGGCTTGACAAAGGCAAGAGGGCATATAAATTAAGATTAAAATTACCTGAAAAAGCATCTTAGCCTGTGAAAGTGCTTGTGGTGTCAACAATAAAAGTTTTTTTATTGAAACTGGCCGTTTCGTAGTCCCTCTATTTTGCAAGATTAAATGGTGATTGATTTCTTTCCAGAGTAAGATCTCCACAGCATATTTCATAATCTGTTAATAGTGTCTCTGTGTTTGGTAATGGTAAACACATTTTTTCTTTTAATGTTAGCTAGGCCACCTCAGAGATAATTATGAATACGATTTATGCATAGATGAAGAATGAACAACATGCAGTAGAACAATTTTTTAATAGTTTATTATGTTAAATGCAAGAGAATACGGTTTGGTAGGACTGCAGCATACAAAGCAGGTGTGTGTGTGTGTGTATATATATATATATATATATATATATATATATATATATATATATATATATATATATATACATGCAAATTGAATACACAGATTAAACTCAAATTCAGATTAGAGTCCTTAATGTGACAAAACATAACATTTTACAAAGCATGCTGGCAACAAATCACTTGTCACTCTTTAGAAACCCTTTTTGGAGGCTGAGATTGAAAGCATTACAGAAGCACATGACGTGTATCCCAGAGGGTTAGCAACAGTAGAAGGCTTGCTTGTAGTTTTCCCAGATCATCACTAGCATTTTCATGATGTTGGAAGTGGAAACCAATAGCATCTGTAACAATTGTATACTCATTTCCCTGCAATTAATTAAAAAAAATTAGAAATGGAATAATTAAGGTGTCTTTATTACTTTAAGTATGTTACTGTACACTCCTGGGAAAATAAAAGTGACTAGACTGCTTTGAGTGATGATATATGAGCAGTACATCCCATACATGTAACTGACAAAATGGCAGGTGCTAGCTTGCTGTAACACAACAGAGGCTCTGGGATTAACCTTACATCAATCTCTCTCTTCTTGAAATATATTAACAACAATATCAACAAAACCCTGGGATGGCATATAGACTGGCACTGAAGCACAGCAGTTAAGATTGTCACCTCATAGCAAGATAGTCTCTAGTTCAGTTCTCATCTAGGGTGTCTTCTGTGTGGAGTCAGTAAGTCTTTCCTTTGTGTGTTTTTTTTCAGGTGCTCCAGTCTCTTCCCAAATTCCAAAGACATGTAATATGTGGATTGGACACTCTAAAATGGTTGTAGGTATGAGCACATGTGTGTGGTCTGCAAAGACAACAGTGGCAGGGCTAGCCACTCAGTGGTGTGAACATTAGCTCTAGATAATTGTCATTGTTGATGTGACACCCTGGGCCCAAGCACAAAATGGGAAAAACGAGGATTGATGATAATGTCAGTGTTTTGTGGCCCTTAAACTATGCTGCAACGTTTGTTATCTCCTCATACCCACTGCTCATTCTGTATACTAATTCCAAAAATCAAATATGGTCTCCGACTACCTTCCACTGTAGTGGCAACATGCAAACATTCAAACTACAATAAAAAGGTTTGCAGATTTGCTTTACTTGCAGATCAACTGGCCCATCACTGCCAGCTACTACAATGTATTAAATGGTTACTTGTTAAGTAAAGGACAACTCCGCCACTCTGCGTATAGATCAACAAAGTTATTTACCCAGGACACTGCCCATCATTAAGAACAAACATATGCAACAAGGGAATCATATTCTCATCAGTCTCAGATTAAAAATGGCAATAGGTGAAAGAGCATTCTCAAACTGACACCAACAACTTGGCAAGCTTTTAAAAGAATATGTGTTGAAGGAATCAGCTTGTTCCTGGTAGAAAGGAAAGGGCTAGACGTAACCTTGAGTCAGCACTGGCCTTATACACATAGCCTATACTCTCTGACTCTACTCTGACTAAATCTCCTGTCTGAATGTGCTATTCTCATTTTATAGGTTGCTCTTTAAATTTCTCATTATAAATATTGTTTCAGGCTATTATGTAAGCATGTCAGTTCGTGTTCAAACCATCTTGTGACAGTCGCTGTGATAAATACACTTGATTCTAAATAAATAATTGATGTCAAACTCTGTTTTCTTTTCTACCCAGTGGACCTGCATCATGGCAGAAAAGGGACTGTTGACCAGTCTACTTAGCCAAATACCAAAATGTAATAAATAAATAAGCAAACCAACATACAAACGAATAAATAAAAAAAATTGAGTCCATATCCCTAAGTGATTAAGACCCATTCTCTTGTTTACTTCTTCAGTTTGCTGACAATTGTTCTAACTTTTCTGAATTGACTACATCCACAGTACAACAAAATCCACTTTTCCAAAGTTCCTCACTTATTTTGTATTATTGCCTTTCCCCTACTCTAAATAATACAGTGACATAATGTTGGCACAAGGGGCTTTAACCTGAAGTCCATGGCAACCTCTGTATTGGTTAGGACCAAACCCAAAGTCTAGATTTTCTAGAACCGTCTGTACCAAAATGCTAAACCTACATGGTCTAACACCTTAGTCAACTCCCATTTCCTCTCTACCTTACATACAAGCATACATACATACAAACATATATACATACATACAAGTATTTCAAGCATGGCCATTAATGCCCTCGTAGCTTGCCAATATACCAAAACAGATGTTGCCATAGTAAGTGTCCAGGCTGTCCTTAAAAAAACTAGTTTAGCTAGTACTTGCTTTAATGTAATTTGATAGTCTATTCCAAGCATCAGCTACTCCGTCAGAGAACCAATTAGTAAACTTCTCATTCCTATAGAATCTTCTACATAGGTTGTCTAATGATTTTCTAGTACTTTTTGATAACCTGAAACATTCCCGGAGGTAGTTGTCACTAAAGGCCCTATACCTGAATAAGATATCCTCTTAGATATCTTTAAGAGACACTGTAAAAGTTCAGATATGTTAGTCTTTCATAATAACTTAAAGTTTCACATCCATGGATGCCGTTGTTATATTTCTGCTGTACTCTTTCCAGTTTTCTCATATTTGTTTTCTTATACAGTTTCCATATTGTTCTTCCATACTCAAGTTTGGGTCTAATGTAACTAACAAACAATGACTTCATCATAGTTCTATAACTACCATTAACCAATTGGCTGATATGATTAGAAAAACTTATTGGTGGATCTACCCATATACCAAGATCCTTAAATGAGTCTACAGTTTCAATCACTGTGTCACTGTGTGCTGTATTAAATATTCACCTTTCAATTTATGTCTCACAAATCTCATATGCTTCGTTTTTGATGTATTTATCAGCATATTATTCTCCTGTGCCCAAATGGGTCAATTTAGTCCAGTTATTTTGCAGACATGCCTTATCTGTAACACATGTAATCAGTTTACCCAATTTCAGGCTGTCTGCATATAGAGTGTAGAAAACCTCAGATGAAAAAGTTTGATCTGAAAAGTACAATGTAAACAAGTAAGGGCCTAGGACAGGGAAAATTCATGCAGCATAGAGGAGACATAACAGTAAGAAAGTAGAAGCTATAAATCTTCTGGCTATGCCTAGTTTTTGATGATTTTTTTAACCACATGCGATACATGGTCAAATTTAAACTTGCCATCTATAATGACAACCCATAATTTTGTGTGGTTTACTTCTATCATGGTGTTGTTGGCAGAGACAATAGTGAATAGTGTTATTTTACTAGATATATGTTTTTGGGTGAAGAGCAGTAATTTAGCTTTTTGTTTTTTTTTTTTTTTTGTTTTTTTTAGATTTGGCAAGTAGTTCATCATTTAGCCATGTTTCAATCAATAAGAAAGATTGTTGTGTAAAGACTTGGAGTTTAGAGTGATTTGGCAGAACAGATTAGGGTCGAATCATCAGAATATTGAATTCATAGGTTCATAGGTAGGTACTAGGCTATTGGCCCTAGGGCCTATATAAGCCTAGCCAAAAAGGTACCCTGGCTTTCACCACCCAAAAAAATGATTTACCTGTGTCCCTGTTGAGCAGAGCCACAGAAGTGATCCCTGGGGTGAATTTCCTATTTCCCATCCAATCATCAAGATTTTTCTTGAAGAGTACTAATGAGGAGCTTTGTTTGATATAGATAGGTAGTTTGTTCCAGAGTATGGGAAATCTCTGGGACAGGAATCTATCCCTCCAACATGTTCTGTTTATTGGGGTGACAAGGTTTAGGTCCCTAGAGCATGTAGCTTGGAGGGACTGGGATTACTTTAAGTGGAGCATGTCCAACAGCTCTGGGTTTGACATAGCTTTGTACGTTAAGCAGAGATTGCCTCTGAGTAGGCAATATGTGATGGAGTAAAGCTGGAGTTTTTTGAGATGGCCTGTGTAGGGCATCTGTTTGAAGCAGGTAATCCTCTTTGTGAGGTATTTCTGCAGCCTTTCCAGTTGTTGCAGATAACTTGTGAGGAACATACCAAAAGGGGCATTGTACTCTATAATGGGTCTAATGAGTGACGAGTAGAGGGGAACAATGACCTCTTATTTCCTGGATGAGAAACCTTTTGCGATGAGGTGTGCCATGTAGAAAGATTTCCTGACTACTGTGGCGATGTGATTATCAAAGGAGAGACTACTGTCCACCTGTGTCCTAAGGTCTCTTATCACACTTTTGGTGTTAAGTAGACTACCGCCTATGTGGTAGTTCATGGGTACAGAGTTTTTACCAAAAGGGATGACAATGCACTTTTTGGCATTGAGCTTGAGGCCATGGCTTTGACACCAGGCATCTGTCTCAGTGAGGCACTTTTGTAGGATGTCCACATTGTTAGGAGTTTCGATTATGGCTCCTAGTTTGCAGTCATCTGCGAACTTCGTTAGCCAAAGACCTTCTGTGTTAGCCTGGACTTCAGAGAAGTAGATACCAAACAGGAGAGGACCCAGGACTGAACCCAGTGGTACTCCACTTGTCACTGGTCTGATGTCTGATTTGGAGTCTGCTACTTTCACAGTGTGGGTTCTGTCAGTGAGCCAGTTGGCAACTCATAGGTTCATAGGTTGGTACTGGGCTATCTGCCTGAAGGCATATATTAGCCCAGCCACACTGTGCGGTATTCACTGCCCCTTTAGTAGTTCCCTAGACCTTGTACTAGCAGTTAGTACCCTTGGCCCCTATCTAGTAGTGCTGTTGGTGTGATCTCCGGTGTGAACTTTCTGTTATCCATCCACTCATCAAGGTTCCTCTTGAAGAGTGATAGTGAGGGGCTCTGTCTTATGTAGATTGGGACCCTGTTCCATAGTAAGGGAAGTCTCTGTGAAGGGAATCTATCCCTCCAGCATGTTCTATTCATTGTTGTGTTGAGGTTTATATCCTTAGAGCGTGTAGCTCAAGTAGATTTGGTTTTGCTAAGATGGAGCATGTTCAACAATTCTGGGTTGGACATGGCTCTGTACGTTAGACAGAGATTGCCTCTGAGAAAGCGGTATGCAACAGAGAACAGTCTTAGCTTTTTCAATAGTGCCGCATAGGGCAACTGTTTGAGGCCAGTAATCCTCTTGGTTAGGTACCTCTGTGGTCTCTCCAGCTGCTGGAGATGTCTATCTAGCCAGGTACATTCCAATTGGTGCATTGTACTCAATAATGGGTCTGATGAGGGAAGAGTAGAGGGGCACCATTACATCCTTAGACCTTGATGCGAACCCTTTTGTGATCAGATGGGTCACATTGAAGGATTTTCTAACCACTTTGGCAACATGGTTATCAAAGGAAAGATGACTATCTACTTGGGTCCCTAGATCTCTTATTTCTTCTTCAGATTTCAGGGGATTACCTCCTATGTTGTAGTTTGCGGGTACTCTGTTTTTTCCAAAGGGGATTACTACACATTTTTTTGCATTTAGCTTGAGACCATGGCTTTGACACCATGCATCAGTCTCATTTAGGCCCTTCTGGAGGATCTCCATGTCGGCCGGAAACTCTATTATAGCACCCAGTTTGCAGTTGTCTGCAAACTTAGTCAGCCACAGCCCTTCTCTGCTTGCCTGTACTTCTGAGAAGTATATGCCAAACAGGAGAGGCCCCAGGACAGAGCCCTGAGGCACACCACTCGTTACTGGTCTGGATTCGGACATAGATCCCACTACTCTTATTTTATGGGATCTGTCTGAGAACCAGTTTGTGATCCATCTTGTGACGTAAGGGTTTATACCCAGGCTGGTGAGCTTATCAATAATACCTGAATGGGGAATGGTGTCAAATGCTTTAGCAAAGTCAAGGTAAGCTGTGTGTACCTCCTTTCCCTTATCTATAGCCTGAGTAACTGTCTCAAAGAAATCCACCAGGTTCAGGAGGCACGATCTGCCCTTGACGAAGCCGAACTGTGTGGGGTCCAGCGACTGGAGGTTCCCAATCTCTCCATTTATGAGTTCCATAATGATTCGCTCCATAGCCTTACAGATCAGACTGGTCAGGCTTATTGGTCAGTAGTTCCCAGGGTCAGTTGTGGCCCCACCCTTGTGTAGTGGGACCACCGTTGCCGTGCACCATTCTATGGGCACATATCCTGTGGAGAGGCAGAGACTGAACAGGGTATTAAGATGCAGGGTTAATTGCTTTTGGAGCTCGCGTATGACACAGCCTGGGACACCATCTGGTCCCATGGAGGCAGTGTTTTTAGCTTTAGACAGAGCCGTGTTAACCAACGTATCAGTAATAATTGGACTTACACAATCCCCTGAAATGGTAATAGGCCCTGTAGGTGGTGAGGGGGAGGACTAGGGACATAGGGGATTTATGCCTAGTTTAGTGAGTTTATCTATAATTCCAGAGTGGGGGATGGTGTTGAAAGCCTTGGCAAGATCTAGATAGGCTGTGTGAACCACCTTACCCTCATCTACCGCTTTGGTGACTGCTTCAAAGAAGTCTATCAGGTTTAGGAGACATGATCTACCTTTTACAAACCCAAACTGGGTGGGGTCCAGAGTTTGGAGATTATCAATGTCTTTGTTTATAAGTTCCATGATGATACATTCCATGGCCTTGCAGACCAGTCTCGTCAAGCTAATGGGGGCTGTAGTTCCCGGGGTCCGTGGTGGATCCTCCTTTGGGGAGTGGAATAACCGTCGCTGTGCAACATTCAGTGGGCACAAAGCCTGAGTTGAGGCTATAATTGAACATGGTACTTAGGTGGGGTGCCAGTTCATTCTGTAGTTCATGTAGAACACAGCGTGGGATGTTGACATGTCCCATGGATGCTGTATTCTTGCTTTGGAGAGTGTGGTTTTTATCTGTGCAGCTGTGATTACAGGAACTTTGCATTCTTCCGATATAGAGATGGGCCCGTTAGGGGGTGAGAGAGGGGTAAAGTTAGCACTGAACCTGTCTGCCAGGATGTTGACAATATCAGTTGGTTCTGTATATTAAGTGCCATTGTGCTGTAACTCAGAGCAGATCTGAGTGTTGCCATTGAGATTCTTGACATAGCTATGGAATGCTTTGTGGTTGTCTTTAGAAACAGTGGTCATTGTGATTTTGTTTTCATAACTAGCTTTGGAGGATTTTATGAGGGATCTCAGCTTCTTACTCAGACTGAACAGGGAGTTCCTCCAATCATGGGACTTTACTCTTTTTTGCAGCAGTTTCTTCCCTCTGTTGTAGAGTTTGTTTATGGCAGGGGACCACCAGATTTTTGGAGGACAGCTTCTTGGTTCTGTTAGGGATAGCACGATCCATGCACTCATGTAAGTGCCTATAAAGTGTATTTGTGTAGGATTCAGCAGTCGTATCTCTATTGTTTGTCTGCATGGGTGTTGTGAACTTTGCCACTTCTGTGTTAATAAGCGTTAAGTTGGCTTTGGAGAAATCTTTATGGTGGTTTCCCTAATGGTGGGCAGGGGTGGGATGTAGATGTCTAGGGTGATTAGCTTGTGGTCGAATCTGACCAATGAGAAATTGACCTCTGGTGTGGAACACCAGTTGCCCATGTTGGTAATGACCAGGTCTAGGATATTGCTGCCCCTGGTGGGGTGTGGATAAGTTGATCTAAAACATTGGAATTAATGAATTCCAGAAAATGTTGAGAAAAAGAGTTGGTACATGAGAAGTTTTCCCAGTTAATGGTGGGTAGTTGAAATCACCCATTATTAAGGTGTTAGGTTGTACCCTAATAATTTCCAGTGTATCAAGAAATGAGGAGTGGGAATCCTGGGGCATGGTGAGGCATCTGTAGCAAGCTACAATTTGGATTGTGGTCTTGCCCAGAGTTAGCTGCACTTGGATAATCTTGGATGCATTTTGCTAAGCAACTAGCCTGGAGGTGTGGATATCCTTAATGAATATGGACACGCCTCCACCTTTAGTGCTTCGGTCCAGGTTAGGTGGCCGAAAGGTGTGGTATGAGCTATAGCCTGGTAATGCAGGGGTGCTCTCTGGAGTCTTGAACCAGGTCTCTGTCACTGCACAGATGTCGATGTTCTCCAATTTAAGGAGTGATTTGAGTGAGTGCATTTTGAGGTTTAGACTTCTAGCATTGAGTAGCATTACCCTCAGATTTTGCTTGCTTGTGCCTGTTACAGTGGAGAACTTGTCATTTGAGCCTTGCCTAAAAAAGGCACTATAGGGGTGGCAAGAGCCTTAGCCAGTATCCGGAATCCCAAGGGCAACAGGTGCAGGCCATCTCTTGCAAAGCATCGTGGCCTGTTGATCATGTCATCTCAGGCAGACAGATACTGGATCCCTTTAGAATGACTCCAGAAGCTTAGCCAATTGTTGAAGTCAATCATTTTGTCCTTGTACTGTGGTATCATTCTGGAGTCTGCGGTGGTACGGCGGTAGCATTGTTACCTCACAGCAAGAGATTCTCCTGTTCGATTCTCGGCTGGGCTTGGGAGTGCGTTCTGTGTGGAGTCTGCATGTCCTCCCTGTGGTTAGGTAGCATTCGAAAAACATGCGTGTGTAAATGTGCGTGCCTTCGTTGAAGGTTGGGTGTTGAACTGGCACCTCGACGTTTCGTAAAATTCTACTGCCAATCATTAGCGGACCGGAGTTCCGCTGTGGCGACCCCTTACCGGGAAAAGCCAAAAGACAAACAACAACAACTGTGGTATCATTCTGGGTGATGGCAGGATGCTACTCAGGGCTAGGGTCATACCTGCCTGGGCTACAAGATCAGAGATCTTCTCCATGTCTGTTTTCATGTAGTCCAGGGAGGTACATCTCAGGTCATCCACACAAACATGGACAATGACAGAGTCATATTTGTACTTGTTGTGGAGTGACCTGAGGGTGTGTATTATGTGGTGGATCCGGGCACCCGACAGGCAGCTGACAGTAATTTTCTCCTTGTTTAGCCTGGTGAGTGGAACATCAGTGTGCCTGAATATAGAGTCACCTATGACTAGAGTGTTGGGTACGTTGTTATGCCTTATGGGCTGTGGTTGAGTGACACACTGAGTTTGTGGGCTATGTGTCATTTGGGTTGTGTTGGGGGTGGAGGTTGCTTGCTTTTCTGCTTTGGAGGTCTCTGTTGCTTGGGCAGATTTTTATTGAGAGCCTCCGTGAATGTAGGTGGGTGTTTTGTGTTTCTATGTGTGTATTTTGGTGGTGTAGGTTTTGAGGGACTATGTGATGAGTGTGGTGTGGTGCAAGTGTTTACCCTCTCCTCTTGAATGTCTAGTCCAGTCTTGGGTGAAGAGAGCTTTGCTTCCAGTTTGGCTATATAAGTGCATCTCTCACAGATTGTAGTGTTGGGTGGTAGGAGGAGGGGGTCGTCTATGTACATGAGGCAATTGCTGCATTGCCCCAAGATGCCCAGATTCATCAGGTAGACAGGAGAAAACACCGGGAGCTGACTCATAGACATGCCTGGATAGGTGCTTATTTATTAAGTACTGAAAACTGTTTTCCTATAGACAAGTGAGGAAAGTTGAGTGTTGTAGTAATTTGTAGCTTATTTAGTACTTACAAGGAGTTCTGAACAAGTGCTGAGCTCAAAGAAACAGATTTGAGTGCTAAAACTAAAAAACTGGCTAGTTCTAAGGGAAAATTTGAAGAGCACACTTTATGGCACCAGGAATAGTTTAACCCTAGCTAAGCAGCGATGCATAAAGTGTATTTTATTTTTTTAATATAACAGTAGCAAATGAGCAAACCGATTTAAGCCAATTAACCAATAAAAAGCTAAAAACGGAGCCCCATTCCAGCAGTCTTCGATCAGACAAGTTCTAACTGCACACTCCTGCTACTAGGGTGCAGGGGAACCTTCTCCAAAAAAAAGATGGCCTGGATTAGTGCTCAAGTTATAGAAACAAAGCTAGATTCAGCAGGGATGAATTAGGGTAGATTTTTGTATAAAAGCATGTAAGCCATTGAAGAGTATGTTGAAAAGTATGAGACCTAACACAGACGTTTGTGGGACACCAATAGTTACTGGAAAGAAGGTTAAGAAATCATTTGTCTACTTCATGTGTTCTGTTAGAGAGGTAGCTGTGGAACCACTGCAGTGAAGAGATGGTGAGCCTTAAGAGGGTGGAAGACTGTATCCAAAGCTTCGGATAAGTCTAGGAAGATGGTGGAGACTAGGTTTCCCACAGTTCTGTGTGTACTGATAGTATTACAAAAATTCAGCAAATCAGTATTTGTGCTGTGATAAGGACAGAAGCCATGTTAGGTTGAAGGTAGAAGCTGGTTATCTATTAGATAGTTGTGAAGTAGCTTATACAGTCATAGGATCATAGGAAGTTACTAGATTAATGGCCTTAGGGCCCTTGTAAGCCTAGCCAAGTTCTACCCTTATTTCCACGATCAGCACCTATTGCCCCTGTCCAAGAGGGATACAGGTGGAACCCCGAGGGTGAATTTACAGTTACCCATCCAACCACCCAGATAACATTTGAAGAGGGCCAATGAGGTGCTGTGTTTGACATGAAGTGGGAGTCTGTTCCAAAGATGTGGTAACCTCTGGCAGACAAATCTGTCCCTCCAGCAGGTTCTATTAATGTCACATACCAAGTTAAGATCATTAGAGTGAGTAACCCATTTGATGTATGGATATGCATTATTTCCAATAAAGCAGGGTCAGAGATTGCCTTGCATGTAAGGCAGAGATCACATCTGAGTAGTCTGCATGAAACATATTTCAGACAATCCCCATAGGACAGATGCTGAAGACCTTGAATTTTCCTTGTGAGGAACCTCTGTGGTCTCTCCAATTGCTGCAAGCTCTTGGAAAGGTACACACCAAAAGAGGCATTGTACTCAGTTATTGGCCTGATGATGGAAGAGTACAGGGATGTCATGGCTTCTTTTTTTCCTGGAGGCAATGCCCTTATTTATGAGATGAGCAATATAGAATGCCCTGTTTACCTCTATGGAGACATGTTGGTCAAAGGTAAGGTTGCTGTCAACCTGTGTGCCCAGGTCTCTCACCACTGAGTGCATACTTAAGGTGTTGCTATTGATGTGTCAGTTAGCAGGAACATTGCTCTTACTGAAAGGGATTATAATACATTTTTTTTGCATTGAGTTTAAGGCAATGACTTTGTCACCAATCATTTGTTTTGTAAACCTGCTTGTAGGATGTTGACATCATTTGGAGAGTCTATGACCACTCTCAGTTTACAATCATCAGCGAACTTTGTCATCTACAGACCTTCCGTTTTTACTTGTACTTTGGAGAAATAGATTCCAAGCAGTAGAGGTTCCAGGACTGATCCCTGTGGAACACCACTGGTTACAGGTCTGCTGTTGGAGGTGGATTTCCCTATTTTCACTATATGGGTTCTATCAGTGAGCCAGTTAGTGACCTATCTACCAGTATAAGGGTTGATACCCAACTGGGTGAGTTTGTCAATGATGCCTAAATGGGGGACAGCGTCAAATGCCTTTGCCAAGTCTAGGTAGGCTATATGCATAGATTTCCCCTCATCCAGGGCCTCGGTGACTGTCTTGAAGAAGTCCACCAGGTTTAAGAGGCATGATCTCCCTTTGCCAAATCCAAACTGAGTAGGGTCAACTGTTTGGAGATTACCTATATCTTTGTTGATAAGGTCTATGATGATTCGCTCCATGGCCTTGCAGATAAGGCTAGTCTGGCCCGGGGTCAGAGGAAGCACCACTTTTGTGCAAGGGAATAACACTGGCCTTTTTTCATTCAGCTGGGATGAAGCTGGTGCTTAGACTATCATTGAGCAAGTACCCAGTGGTGTTGCTAATTTTTGTTGGAGCACATGTAGGATGCAGCCTGGGATGTTATCCAGTCCCATAGATGCTGTGTTTTTGGCCTTAGAGAGGGCATTTATGACCTGCTCTTTAGAGATACAAGGTAGGGGACATCTGGTAGGGATGTCATGGGGTATGTGTGGTGGGGACAGGGGAGTGAAGTTTTTACAGACCCTGTCGGCCAACAGGTTAGCTATGTCCACAAACTCAGCATATGTGGCATCATTAACTACCAGTTTGGCACACATCTGGGTCTTTCCTTTTAGGTTATGGATGTAACTAAAGAATGCCTTATGGTTGTCCTTAGTTGAGGAAGCTAATTTGGATTCATAGTTTGCTTTGGAGGACTTCACAAGAAGTCTTATTTGCTTGCTACGCTGAAGAGGAGTGTTTCCAGTTTAGGGCTCATTCCCTCTTAGTCTTAGACAGCAATTTCTTCCTTTTATTGTAAAGTCTGTTGATGGCAGTTGCCCACCAGGCAGGTTTGCTCTTCCTTGAGGAACTTGTTTTGGTCCTGTTAGGTACAGCTGAGTCAATGCAGATATACGGGTGTATGTATAAAGCACTGGTGTAGAACTCAGCATAGTTACCAGTTCCATTTGAGGGGGGAGATGCATTGAAGCTATTTATACCCCCTAAGAGGTTATAATCTGCTCTGGAGAAGTTTTTTTTTGTTTAGTTAATGCTGGGGGGGGGGGGGGTCAGGTTTGATATTTACTTCAAATGAGACTGATTTCTGATCAGATCTCCCCAGGGAAGACCTAACAATGTGGGGTGCTACAGTGGTCCCCCATATTAGTAAGCACCAGATCTAGGATGTTGGCATCCCTTGTGGGGGCTGTCAACCAGTTGGTCCAGTGCATTGCAGATAACAAAGTTGAGAAACCTTTGGGCAAGTGAGTTTGAGCACAAGTAATTTACCCAGTCAATGGATGAGTAGTTAATGTTGCCCAAAACCATGGTGTTTGGATGTATCATGATAGACTCAAGTAGGTCCAAATAGGCAGAGTGGGTGTCCTGATTCATAGAGGGGATCCTGTATCTGGCAATGACTTGAGCAGGTGTCCTACTAACAGTTAATTGCACCTGATGTATCTCCAGGGAATCATACTGTTAAAACAATCTGGAGGTGTATTTACCATGTTTATTGATACACCGCCTCCTTTAGTTTTCACACCTTCTGTTTGTGTGCTGAACATGTGGAAGGAGGTGTAACTTGGTATGGCAGGGGTGTTCTCCACAGCCTTGAACCAGGACTCCATGACTGCACAAATGTCTGCGTCTTCCAAGGTGAGGACTGCTTCTAATCAGTGCAGTTTCATGTTGACTCCTAGCGTTTAGCAGCATAACCTTGAGGTTGTTTTTATATCAGAAATTTTGTCTTTGAGACACTGCCTAAAAAAGCACTATGGGGTGGCAAGAGCCTTAGCCAGTAGTTGAAATCCCAGGAGTGACAGATGAAGAACCATCTCTGGCAAAGCATCGAGGTCTGTCAATCATGTCATCTCAGGCTGACAGATACTGGATCCTCTTAGAATGACACAAGAAATTTACCAATTATTGAAGTCAGTCATTTTCTGTTTGCATTGGGGAATCATCCTAGGTGAAGGTAAAATTCTGCTTAAGGCTATGGACATATCTGCCTGAGACATATAGTCCAAGAGCTCAGTCATGTCTCTCTTTATATAGTCCAGAGAGGTACATCTCAAGTCATTCACACCAACATGGACTATGACAGAGTCATAACACTACCTCTTGTTGAGAGACTTGAGTGCTTGTGTGATGTGGTGTAGCATGGCACCTGACAGACAGCTAACCGTTACCTTTCCCTTATCCAAGCTGGTGAAATCACCAGCTGATGGAATCACCTATGACTAATATGTTTGATTTGTGTTTTTCCTTTTCTAATATTTTCGATAGGGGATGAAATGGCAGTTGTGATATAGTTTGAAAGATCTGTATAAATTCCATCTTTGTGCTGACGGAATTGTGAATGATTTTTTTCCATAGTGAGGGGACTTCATTTTCAGATATGGATCAGTTTATCATAACTTAAACTGGATATGCAACACCCTCAGCTGCTATTTTAAGATGTTTGGCAGGTAAATTGTCAGGGGTGGTTGTAGTAGGTTTTAATATTTTGGAGGTATTTTCTGATGGTGTCTATGACTGGTTAGAAGGAGAAATGTTGAAGGAGGTTATTTGATTGAGTAGATACCTCAAGAGCTTGATTAGTAACCTGGCTGGTGGATGCATGCACTGTCTGTATAAAGTGGGTATTGAATTGGTTGGTTATGGCATCATTTTGTTTGTGTGTTTGGTGTTGGATGTGTAGCTCGTCCTGGATTTAAAAGTTAATTGATTGAGGCCCAGAACAGTTTGGGATTATTAGTGTGTATGTTTTGATTGGCTGATCTTTGTTGATATGTTGTTTTGCTAGGTTTACTAGTCTATATCCTAGAAGAGTAAGATCTGTTTCATTTTGTATTTAGGCTCTCTGTGATTTGTCTCTTTGTGTCATGAGTTGTTTAGTTGCTGAGGATAGCCATGGAGCAGGATTGGCTTTGACACATTTTATTCTGATGGGGTCTAGAGTTTTTAGAACACCTAGGAAGATTTTGTTGAACACAGAAACAGCATCATCAGCAATGGAGAGAGTCTTTAGTGACTCTCAATTAAGGAGATGCAATGTACTAATAAAAAGTGTCTTCATGAAACATAGTAAGTTTTCTTATCTGGCTATAATGATGCATTTTAGGGTTGTTGTTTTGGTACCTTATAGAGTAGAATGGTGATCACTTAGATTGTCTGACAAAGTGGGTTAGATGGGTAGCTAACTGGCTCACTGACATCACCCACCTAGTCAAAATAGGGGAAGCTACCAGTAGACCCGTATCGAGTGGTGTACCCCAGGGTTTGATCTTGGGGCCTCTGTTATTTGGAATGTACTTTTCTGAGGTGCAGGCCAAAACCAGTGGGCTATGGCTGACCAAGTTTGCAGATGACTGCAAGCTGGGAGCTGTCATCAATTCCCCTAGTGACATGGGCATCCTCCAAGATGGTCTCACACAAACAAATGGCTGGTACCAGAAACATGACCTCAAGCTGCATACAAAAAATGCATCATCATCCCCTTTGGGGAGTGTGATGTCCCCACAAATTATCATATTAATAACAACATCCTAAGCATGCAGAAAGTTGTGAGGGATTTGGGCACCCAGATTGATAGCAACCTGACTTTTGACCACTATGTTGCTTCTATTGTGCAGAAAGCTTTTTATATGGCCCACCTCAAAAGTAAGGGTATCTCATCCAGGAGCAAGGAGGTCATAACATCTCTGTATTCTTCCCTTATAAGGCACATTATTGAGTAAAATGCCCCATTTGGCATGCACCTCACAAAGCACATGCAGCGGCTGGAGAGACCACAGAGGTTTCTCACCAGGAGAATCCAGGGCCTCAAAAATCTACCATATACAGATAGGCTAAAAGCCCTGTCCCTCTACTCTGTTTCATTCAGACTCCTCAGAGGTGACCTCTGTCTGGCATACAAGGCAATCTTGGACCCCACCTTGATGGGACTGCTGCATATCCGCAAGTCAAGGTCCACTTGAGTAACCCACACACAATGCCTCAACCTGGTCTGTGACAGCAATAGGACTTGTTGGCGGGACAGATTTGTGTCCCAGAGACTCCCCCATCTATGGAATAGACTCTCTCTCTCCATGTCAAGCAGAGTACCTCTTTACCCCCTTTTTAAGCATAACCTTCATAACTGGATGGGAAATAGAAAATACATCCCCGGGATTCCACCCATATCCCTGCTGGACAGGGGCATCGGTTGCTGATTTGTCTATGCATGGGCTAAACTCTTGCTTAGGCTTATAAGGGCCTCAGGGCCAATAGCCTAGTAACTTCCTATGATGCTATGAAAGTTCCAAGGGATGATATTTTAAGTGGAGAGGATGTTAGTATGCTCATCAAGGTCTGATTGTCTGGCTATGACTTTGATATATCTAGCTGGTGTGGTTATAAGTTGGGTGAAGTTGTACGGATGTATGGTGTTGGATGGATTTTCAGATTATATGGTTTGCCAATCTATATTAACATCACCCAGCATTATGGTTTCATGAGTAGTTTTTGAGGAGGGCCAGCCTAGACCGCCTTCCAGAGTTTTAGTGTTGTTATCTGGGATATCTATATACCCATGATTGCAACTCTCATGTGAGTATTTTGTTTTAGCATAGTTAGTAGGATTTCCAAGTAAGTGAAAGTTGGCAGAGTGTGGGGAGGAAGCCTAATATGTAATGTGCTTTGTGGCACCACCACCTTTTATTGCCTCTGTCTAATCTGACAGTGCTACAGCCTACTGGGGGCAGTTCTGCATTTTTTGTTTCCTGCTTTCTGTGGCACCTGTTTTGTGGCACCACCACCTTTTATTGTGTTTGTCCAATCTGACAGTGCTATAGCCTACTGGGGACAGTTCTGCATTTTTTGTTTCCTGCTTTCTGTGGCACCACCACCTTTTATTGTGTCTGTCCAATCTGACAGTGCTATAGCCTACTGCGGACAGTTCTGCATTTTTTTGTTTCCTGCTTTCTGTGGCACCTGTTTTGTGGCACCACCACCTTTTATTGTCTCTGTCCAATCTGACAGTACTATAGCCTACTGGGGACAGTTCTGCATTTTTTTGTTTCCTGCTTTCTGTGACACCACCACCTTTTATTGTGTCTGTCCAATCTGACAGTGCTATAGCCTACTGGGGACAGTTCTGCATTTTTTGTTTCCTGCGGCAACTTAGTTGTCAGGAGTGTTGAGTGCTATGCATACATTTCAAAGATTTTGTTATAAAAACGTTGTAAATTGGTATGGTATGGTATATATGAAGGCAAGCTTGGGACTGTGGCAGAGGTGTTACAATAAAGGTGATATGCAGTATGGTGCCTGGTCTACATCACATGACTTGAAAACTCAAAATACTGAATTTCATTTACTGAGACCAGAATACCTAATTTTCAAAATACTGAAAATTCATTTGACTGAGTATCATAATATTTAAAGCTTACAATGCTGAATTTTAAAAAAACTGAATTTTAAGCAAAAGAGATCACAAAATGGCAATATGTGCCAAGCTTATGAACTTATGTTTTATAAACAAAAAATAAATGAGCTTAGGCAAAACTAAGTACTTTTGCAAACTCCACGACAACCACCAACAGTACCCTAAGCTTTTCTGGAATGCAATCAAAAGAAGATTACACCCAGGCCAAACTATGACTTCACCAACCACCAACAGCAACTGAGTCCATATAACAAGCCAATTCAATACACATTTCAAACACTCTCTTCTCTCCCTAGTTAACAACAAACCACCCACCAGTCTCACTATCTGAAACCGTGCTAATCACTTACAAAATCCTTTTTCCCCTCCAACCAGAATCTACCTTTTCTATCAAAAAACACCTTCTAAAACTAAAAATTTCCATACCAGCTACTGACAACCTGCCACCAGAATATCTTGGAATCACTGCAGAAGCTATAGCATATCCTGTAGTTATAAACTGATAATTTACAGAAAGATACATTCCTGCTGGAAAAAATCCCACACATGCCTTTACATAAAAGAGGGACATTCAACGACCTATCCAGTTACTGACCTCTGGCCATTCTACCTCCACTCTCCAAAATATTAGAAAAACATGCATTCATTCACAACTCCTTTCCCATCTTTACAATAATAATCTCTTCTCCTATGCTCAACACGGTTTTTGACCTTAGCACTGCTACTCTGCTGAGTTTTACTGAAATCATATCTCTAACAGAAATGCCAACAACCTGGTATCCTTCCTCTTCCTAGACATGTCAAAAGCTGTGGGACAGTTTCACACCAATGCCTGCTCCATGAACTGTTCTCCTTAGGACTCTCCCATTCATCACTTAACTGGTTCCATAGCTATCTCATCAACCCACTCCAGGCTGTAAAGTAGAAATGAGATCTCTCACCCTGTCTGTCTGTCTCTGTCTTGGTGTATGTCAGGGATCTATTTTAGGCCCTTTACTATTCAACATATTCACAAATAATCTTCACAAAGCTACCAATGAAGCCTCCATAGTGCAAAAAGCTAGAGCCAGATTCAACACTAGGCGACTCAGGCAGTTGCCAACGTCTTGGCTTGGGTGGAGTGTTGGCTTGGGGAGGCAATAAAAAATGAAATCTCTAATCAATAAAACAAATCTGAATATTTCTGTAAACCCATCAAGGCTTTAGGAACTCATGGGAGACTTCTGTAAAGAACAGCAAACCTCAGCACTTTAAGAACATCTGGAGATGTGAATTAGGGCTCAGAACAGTGTGAGTTTGTGTGTGTGTGTAAAACACCCAGTTAAGGGACTGACTAGTTAAGTGACTTTGCTCAGAGTCAAACTCTGAGCTTTTGTTATTAGTAAGCATGTGCCTTAAACCTCCAGACCGACTGCCAGCTCTCATTTATTTTAATTATTGTGATTATTATTATTTTGTAAATCACTGAGAATTACAGTCTTGTCAATGTTAGCCATTGAGTTCTATAGTTTGTTGTTCAATGTTAGTGGTGGAACAGATAGCATACTTGCTTTTGGTGCAGAAGGCCTTGCATTCTCTTCCCACACAAGGTAGATTGATTGCTGACACTACTGTGCAGCACAAAGGAAGGGGTGGGGTTTGGATGAGATGCCCAGTAACTATGAATCTGTTGCCTGTTTGCCAGTCATTCCCTATTGCATATCAACAGCACACTATTTTTTTTAGTAACAAGGACAATTTATTCTTCAAGGACAGCAATCCCTAAATTTGTAGAAAGTTGGATGTTGTTTGGCAGCAGCAATCTCCTCATTAGTTGCAGATCTCTTTAATGTGGAATTATTCAGATGACTTTTACTTCTGCAGAGATTGTGCATATCGACTGGTATTGGTAGATTACAATGCCAGCAGTTTGAGTGGCTTTTTTGGTTGAAATGTTCTAAAATGGGTAGCCTTGTCTCTCAACTGTGCAGATCTTTCCAGAATGTGCAGATTTTTGCCTCATTTTTTTGGTCCATTTTTCACAAAATTGTAGCTCTCTAGCAAATCACTGACAAATCATTGAAAACTGAAGTGAGAAAATAATGCCAGACGTTTGAGTTTCAGACTTCACACCCTTCAGAAAATTCATGCTCATACAAAACCTGTTATTCTATCAACTTTCTAAGTTTGTAAGAGCAATATTTAAAAATTGTCCCTAATTTTGAGCCTTTGTCACCCATTATTTATGGCTTTGTCCAGATTTCTTGCTCTAAGAGGTTGAGAGGTATGCTGCCTGCCATTATTTGGTTCATACGTTTTGTTTCACTGCTTGTGGGAAAAATGTTTAAAACAACAAATTTAAAACAGACTCTAACATGGTGCTGTATAAAACAAAGCATATAATTTACTACAATCAGGAATGTGAATCAAAGAACACGTATTTATGCATGGCCCTAAAACTGAATGCAGGGGCCCACGGTTTGAAAACAGCCCAAAAGTACAATTAATCTGTCACTGGCCAGACGAATTTTCTATGAATGTTGGTTTCAATGCAGTTTCAATAAATGTGAGTTTCAAGGGTGAAAAAGTTTGCTGTTGCTCATGCTAAAGTTGCTTTCATTGTGATACTGTATTGTTTTGTTTAGGAAATGGCTATCAGTGTTTGTGCTAAAAAAATGAAACAGAAGTTTTTAAATTAAATCCAAATATATGGAATCATTGTAAAAGTAGCATGCAGTCTGGCAGGTTTGAACAGTGTTTTATGGTAACTTGAGGGAGAGAGAGGTAAGTAATGGGATACTAGAATGGCTGCTGGGTGGGAACACTGAGGGGGGTGGGACACTTGGGGTGAGGACATGGGGGGGTCCCCTGATCCATAACCCTGTCTAGGGCCCCATTTGACCAGTTACCCAGTGCCACTCTAGCAAGGTACATTTAAAAGTCACCAGTGGGTGAGGTGTTAGATTAACAGGCCACTTTAACAATTTACCCAGTGTCAGACAAGTATGGTACATTTACAATGTACCTGGTATCAGACTAGTATGATACATTAACAATTTACCCAGTGTTAGACTAGTATGGTACAACCTTTACAATATATCAACTGTCAGATTAGTATTGTATATTTACAATTTACCCAGTATCAGACTATTATGGTGCATTTACAATATACCCAAAGTCAGACTGGTATGGTACATTTATAATGTACCTAGTGTCAGACTAATATGGTACATTTATAATATACTCAGTGTCAGACTAGCATAGTTCATTAACAATTTACCCAGTGCTACATTACAAGACTCATTTACAATTTACCACATTGCCAGATTAGTAAGGTACATTTACCTGTTACCTAGTCTCACACTAACAGGGGCATTACCAAGTTTCCATTGTTGTCAGACAAACAACAGATAGCAACATGCTACTCGCTTAAATACTGGAAAGACATATGAACATGCTTTCTGGTTTAAAACTCTAAAGCTGCATTACCAAGCTACGTGGGATAAGAATATCATGGCACTGTGACACATTACCCAGTTTCAGACCTGTAAGCTACATTCACATATTGTCTAGGAAAGGCACACTAACAAGATATCAGACTAGCAAGCAGGAATACCCAGTTTCAGACTAGTAAGGTGTTTTAATATTCTGCTTTATGTCAGAATACAGCTACAAAAATCTGTAATATATTATACAATTTCAAGTAATTATTGATTTCAATGTACAGATTGGCATGCACATGCACAAAACAGACACACACACACACATGCACACACACGCACACACGCACACACACGCACACACACACACACACACACACACACACACACACACACACACACACACACACACACACACACACTACAGCAGAAGTGTAACACAAGTCTGTTAGTATATTGTCATGCCGATGGGCATACCATATCTTCATTATGGAGATAAACTGATGCAGCCAGTTGATAATTCAAATTCAGTGACCCCAATAGAGTGAAGACCAGCAAACGATAACCACAGTAGCAGACTCCTTACCACATTTCCTGACACTAGTTGATGTTGCCATGAATAGACCTTGCCGTGCTTATTGATATGCAAAGGAACATGAGTGCATGTTGTCATGTGCAAGTACTATGGTCTTTTGAGTAACACCACTATTACAAATAATAATAACATAATATAATAAAAATAAGAAAAGTATAATATTATGGTATGTATTACCTGGTTAAGACTGAAGGGAAAATAAGCATTACTGCCTTGGGACATGAGCAACTCTAGCCAGACACAAATAGCCTCCTCACTACACAGCTGAAGAATAGAGATATAACCTCTGGCTACTAAGGGATTCACCCACCTCACTGACTGCCAAGGGGCTTACAATGCTATGTTACCAACAGTGACTGTATATTTTTTTGAAACTATTGCACCCACATGCGGAAAATTATTTTTAAACTATGCTAATAATACCTTTCATTCCACAAAAACTCTTCTTGATTTTAGAATGGCTTGCTGCCATCAACCAGACCAGTCCAGCATAACCATGACACTATTACTGTACTTGTTTAAGATGAGAAAACTATAATATTAACTTCTGGTAGCTATGTGTAAGCAGTCTTTCCCATGTTAGCAATCGGCTGCCAATTGTTACAGTTTACTAGTTTTGTGGGATTACTCATGTATATGTTAATAAGCAACTAACAAGCATTTGAAATTGAAAAATACAATTATTTACTTAAATACGTTAGGCAGTACAATTTGAAAATTAAACTTGCAGACATAAATAGTAATGATTAGGGAATAAACTACAATGTTCAGAGCAGCCACATGGCAATAGAAACCCAACCCTCTAGCTAGTTCTAGCGTTATTACTAACTGAATATGACTAACTTCATAACCCCTTACAAAAGACACAGGCAATATCCACAGATATGAGCTCACTGACTCTAGAAGCAGGCTGTATCTCTTTTTATCTGCAGTTCATGGAGACATTCATGAAGTCCATGCAACTCTCCTATTAAACCAAATGACGGCACTGAGAAAGAATCGCTAAAAGAGCCTAACAATTGCAATGCTGATTTCCAGTCTCATCCAAACCAGGTGAGTACTTTATTTTGCTGCATTGCACTTGCTCTTGATGTTATAAAGTGCTGCTAATATTTTATAGTTTTGTTTGTTGAGATTCTGCAGTTATTAGCGTCTACAAGTTATCTAAAAGTTGGAAAAGTTTGGTTTGCACTCTAGTGGGAGTAAAGGGTAGCCTGGTCTTTTCTGTTCTTAAGACTCACTGAAGAAACCTAAGAGTGTGCTGTTGTGATTGGCCAGAGAGATATTTGTTTGCTTGTTGATTTTCTCTGCATGTATAAAGTCATCGCATTTGGTCAGCACTTGGCATCATGCAGCAGCAGTTGGAGCTGGTACTTAGAATTTCACTTTTCCTATAAAACTTCGAATATAATTTTCTTGGGTGTATATCACTTCAGTGAAATTTTTTCCATAGTTTGGAAACACTTGGCCATCCTCTCAACGTTGCCCTTTTCCCCACTGTAGTGCAATCGGGGAGTTGGTATATATACTTAGGGGGGTGTGGGGGCATAGTCCCCCGCATTAGAGGGTGGGGGGACAAAGCCCCTCACTTGGGGTGGATTTGATTTGGTACTTTTTGTGTTCTGTATATTTGGTGGGATAGTGTTTCCAAAATGTGGGAAAAATGTTGTGGTTGGCTGAAGTTAATTGCGGTGCCTAGTGAGCGATGAAGACATATTTGCTGAATTCATCTTTTGCTAAAGTAATATAGATCCAATTTTTTTCAGTACTTAGTTGCATGACAAACAATGGGTTTGTGCATAGCAGAGCACTGCCCTGTGTTTATACTTAGACAATCTTTATCCATATATCACCCAAGCAAGTCATTTGAAAATCCTTCTAGTAACCCATCTTGTAGATCATGCAATAGGCATCTGGATCTATGGATATATACTTTTTTACTATTTCTGTAGCCAGCCTGGTTATAATGGGTATCCTGAGACAATGTAGCAACTGTCTTATGTTTACTGACAATCACCTAATTCTTATGACAACTGACATAGTGTGTGAGAGAGATGACGTTTCACAATATTACTGGAGGCAAGGCTTTCACATACAGATACTACTTATACTAAACAAACAGTCAGAAACACATAATACCACTCTACAGCTACCACACACAGTGCTCACCAAATACACAGACCCACATATGCTGAGGCTAATAAATACAATCTGCCTAAACTTCGAAGGCCTCCATGATGCAAACATAGAAATAAATACCCTCAGAATCTCAAATATATTTAACTCAAGCAGCATCCTTCATGAGGCATACAACTATAACTTAGTGTCTTAACTTGTAAGGCCATAAAACAAACGTCCATTTGAGATTCCACTGTGAGATACACTGATGCACCCATCATTAGGTTAACAGTGAGAGGGTCACAGTCAGGTGCCTAATAGGAGTCAGGATTTGCTTAAATCCAGGCACACGTATGACTCAGTTATAGTGTACATGGAAGTAAACAACCTGAGGTATACTTCCCTGGACTATATGAAGAGATATGAAGGAGGTCTCAAAACGTGTCCAAGGCAGGTATGAACCTAGCCCTGTGCAGCATTTTATCTTCACCTAAAATGATGCCACAATATGAACAAAATTATTGACTTCACAATTGCCTTAGCTTCTGGTGTCATTTGAAGGGGGTACAATATATATTTTCCCCTGGAAGACATGATAGACGGTCATAACTGCTTGGCCAGGAATGACCTGCCCCTATCACCCTGCCCCCAAGAATTTCATATTGGAAAAAACCTTATCCACTCCCTTAGCATCTTTTTAGGTGAAGTCAGTCTACAAAGTGATATTGGGTTTTGTTAATGGTAAGTTGGGCATGGAGGTATTACTGCTCAATGTTAGGAGCCTAAACAGGGGACTATACTCCCTAGAAATACTCCTTACCCTAGAATGCATTAATAAGGACCTAGTTCAAGAATATTGAGAGCACCCCATCAGTACAGAGTTTAAACTGTTACCATGCATTCAGATCCACCACATTAGATGAAAGTACTAAAGGCACCAGTGTCCCAATGTTCATAAACCAGAATCACACCTCCAGACTCATTAAGCAGGATAATAACCTGGAACTTCTCCATGCTCAACTCAACATTAACAAAACCCAATATCATTTTGTAGCCACATATAGGATCTCTTCCATGATCTCATTGGTCCATGACCCCTACCTATATAATATGGAAGTCCTCAGCATTCAGCCAAGCGCCATTTTGACTTCAACTATCTTTGGCTCCATTAACTTGGAAACATACATTCCGAAACATGTTTCCAAACATGTATGCCCAGAGAGTTCTGGACTTCATAAAAAAAACTGACTTAGACCTGGCTGTGACCAATATGGGACATCTCTGTTTCCCTCCAGTTGTAACACCCTCCTTAGAAAAATCAAACCATAAATCAGAAATATTCACAATAAGACTGAGGGCATTGGTATCCTCCAATAACTCTTTAGTAAGAGATTATGCCAAGGCAAATCTATTAAAGCTGAGTGATGACATAGAAAAATTCAAAGGAGTGTAAGCTGTCTCCATCTCCAGAATGGGATAAAACCAACTGATGACGTCTGTTGGTGGTGCAGTGGATGAAAAGCTAATGTTATGTTTTAAAGTTTAAATTAATTTCTTTATTAAAAATCTTTGGATCTTCATTGGTTTTGTCCCATTCTGGAGTTGGAGACAGCTTACACTTATTTTTGTTATTGTTGGTTTGGTATTGAGCCATAACCTCATCAACTTTTCCCTTCCACCCAGTGGGTCTGGCTATGAATATGGAATTATTTCATTGCCAGTTTCAAGGAACATGTAAAAAACTGCAGAAAAGCTCTGTCAGCTCCAAACTAAATACAACATTAAGTTTAAGAATAAACCTATATGGTGGAACCCTAATATAAAGTACTAATATAAAAAACAGAAAAAAGCTCATAGCGCATAAAAACAAATCTAATTCTACAAACACCAAAAATGATCTTGCTAAAGCTAACAGAGACCTGCAGACCTTGATTAAATCAACCAAAGCTAGATACAAGGTAAAAATAGCCACTCAGGCAAAAGACAACCATAAAGCTTGTTTTAATTATGTCAGAAACATCAGAAGTAATATTCAAAATTGCAGTGAGCTAGTAGTAAACAATATGATGTACTCTAAGTTTGAATACATAGCCAGTCAAACAGTAGTTAAATTTACCTCTAACTTTACCCCTCCACTCCACCCCCTTGCCTACACCTCTTATCAGTGTCTGTAATTCCCTCTCAAATCTCCGAGGAACAAGTCCTCAAGGTGCTATCCAATGCCAAGAGCACTGCTTGGCCAGATAAGATAGCTGAATGCCTGCTGGTCAGCCTAAAACACTATTTGTCAAATCCTTTACAGAGGTTTTTCAATATTAGACTCCAAACAGTGTTTGTACCAAATAAATGGAGGGCAGCAACAGCCATCCACCTTCACAAAGATTAGGAGTAAACTGTGCTAGGCAATTACAGATCTATAGGCCTGACCAGAATCATCTGTAAGTCTATGGAAGTGATCATTAAGGAATTAATAAATAAGCAACCTACAAACTATTGACCTGAGCAAGTCTGGTTTTGTTAAAGGCAGAACCTACCTACTCAACCTGGTTGAATTCATTGAAGCAATGGATGATGGAAAAACTGTTCACACTGCATATATGGAACTCAGAAAGGCATTCAACACCATCCCCTATTCAGGTATGTTAATAATCTCATCCAGACAAATATAAATCCCTGTGTAACTCACTGGAGAGTAAACTGGTTCACAAGTAGAACCCAAATAATTAGGGTGGGTGGATCTACCTCCATCAAGAGACCTGTCACTAGCAGAGTACCACAGGGCTTGGGCCTAAGCATGCTTATTTTTGATATCTACTTCTCAGATATAAAGGCAAATGATGCGGGCTTATGGTTGTCAAACTTAGCTGATGACTGTAAATTCAGTGCCATCATAAACTCTCTAGAGGACACAAAGATCCTCCAGGAAGGTCTGTCACAAACAAATAGACTGTATCAAAATCATGGCCTAAAAGTAAATGCCAAAAAGTACATAATTGCATCTTTTGGCAAGTCTGATGTTCCCTGCTGCTATCACATTGACAACACTCCCATGGGAAGATATGTGCACAATGAGCTATTGTTTAACCACCACATGCTGACTACAGTTAGGAAGTCATTTTTATATCACAGCTTAATAGCAAGGGTATGGCATCTAAATCTAGGAAGGTGATCAGTTCACTCGCCACTGCACTCATTAGGCCAATCATTGAATAGAATTCCCCTTTGGGCATGTACCCCTGCAAACATCTGACACAGTTTGAGCAACCACAACATTTTCTCACCAAGAAAATCAAGGCTCTAAATTACAACAGCTATGCTGACTACCTCAAAGTCCTGTCCGTCTTCTCATTGTACTACAGGCGGGTAAGGGGGGGGGGGGTCTTTACCTCACCTATAGAGCCTCTACTCACCACATACTTAAAGACTTACTACACATCCAGAAGTTCAGTAGTAGCAGAAACGCCCACTTTAGAGACCACAGTCTCTATTGCAATATAAACAGAACATGCTAGAGGCATAGACATCTGCATGTGAAGTTAAGTATACATAGATGGGGAACCATAAATTCACCCCTGATTTGGGACCCTTGTCCATTATGGACAAGGAGAACATGTAAATAGCTGCTCCAGGGTTATGGTTATTCATACTACAAAGGGTTTTCACACAATACTAAGGAATTATCTCACCTGGGGTTATACTAGACATCTGTAAAACACAGGGAACTTGATACTAAACTGCTTAGGTTTAGAAGCTCTGTGGCAATGCATGACTGGGCTGCTAAACTCATAGATCGATAGCCTGGTAAGTACCTATGAGCCTATGAACTTTAGTTGAAGTCCAGATATGTGTCCTGGAATAAATCAATAATATGAAATATTTAGCTAACAAAGTCCTTAAAGAGAAATCCTCCCATTTCTACATTAGATGAATATCCCTGACTCCTTTTATGCTATAAATGCAGCTGGCCTTCTGGACAGTTTCAGACTAAATAAGGTAATACATGTTCAAATCACCATAGGTAAAATCCAGTACCACTTCCTTGCCAGCTGTAGGTCCCCCTCTATGACCCAGGAAACCCATACCATGTATTTAAACCTATTAGAAACACTAACCATCCAACCCAATACCATATTCATGGGTGACTTTAATTACCCCACTATTAACTGGGAATCCTATACAACACCAAATGTACATACACAGAGATTCCTGGATTTTGTAAACACAAACTCCCTGGAAGAGATATTCAATACACCAACCAGGGGTGCAGCCATACTGGATCTGGTTCTCACTAATATGGGAGTCTGCTGCATACCCCCTACTGTAATGCCTTCCCTGGTAAGGTCAAACCACAAAATGGTCCCCTTTAAAGGAAAAATAAAACCTGGACCCCCAGCTAAACCAGGAATCTTGCTATTAAGTAAGAACCTGGCAAAATTTTAACCCCCCACAAACCCTGAGAACACTTCTGCCTGAGAAGAACTGTTCACGGAAACCCTGTACAAGCATGTTAATAGCTGCACAGAGGCAGCTGTACCCACCAGGAAGTAGTACAGAACTAACTCAAGAAACAAGCCACCCTGGTGGAATCACAAAATCAATCGGATGTATAACAGGGGGCAGAAAATCATGACAAAAATTAGGAGGTGCAATACCCAGCAGGATAAAAGCACTTTCATCAAACTAAACAAACAACTCAGAGGACAAATAAAGCCTACCAAAGCCAAATTTGAGGTATGTTTGGTCTCCGAGGCCAAGGACAAGTACAAAGCATTCTTTAGTTATGTCCTTAACCTCAAAGGCAGTACACAATTGTGTGCAGAGCTCATTGTAAATGCAGTCACTTATACTGAGCCAGAAGATATAGAAAACCTCATAGCTGATAAATTCAGCTCCAACTTTACTCCCCCCCCCATCAAACTTCCTTCAGAAAATATCATCACATATAACTCCCCCTGCTATCACTAGGGAACAGGTCCTTAATGCTCTCTCTAAGACCAATAACACTACATCAATGGGCCCAAACAATATTCCAGGATGCCTCCTAAATAGCATGAAACATGAACTATCAGAGCCTCTGGAATTACAATTTAACTGTAGCCTCCAAACAGGATCCATGCCTCATGAATGGAGAAAGGCAACAGTCATCCCTCTGCACAAAAGTTGGCTATCTAGAGACCCTGGAAACTACAGACCCATAAGTCTCACTAGTTTTATATGTAAAGCCATGGAAAGAATTATCATGGAGGTGATCAATAGAGATATAGTAAACCTCCAGACACTGGACCCAACCCAGTTTGGTTTCATCAAGGACAGATCATGCCTACTCAACCTGGTGGACTTCTTTGAGAAGGTCACTAAAGCAATGGATGAGGGCAAAATCATTCACACTGCCTACCTTGACCTGGTCAAGGCATTTGACACAATACCCCACCTGGGCATTGTTGACAAACTCAACAGGTTAGGTACAGACCCGTATGTCACCCGGTGGATAGGCAACTGGCTCACAGACAGGACCCAGGAAGTTAGAATTGGGGAGTCCACCTCTACAAACAGGCCAGTCACATATTTTGATTATTATAAGATTACATGCCAGAGGTAAGAAAGGAAACTATGTAAAAAGAGGGCAAGAGAATGTTAAAATTAACATAGAAATATCTCCAGATAGTTTAAAACAACAGTCCCCAAACAATGAGTAAATCCATGAATCCTTAAGAAATAACTCCAAAAAACCAAGTGGAACAGAAAGGCAGGAACATGATCAACATTGCTTCTTCAGACATAAAATCACAGTACTAAAGGACAATATATATGCACAATACATTTCTAATTAACCAGTCATTATTCTCAAAAAAATCCTTCCAAAACCATCACTTAAAACATTAATTAAAAACTAGTCATTTCAGATTTAAAGAAACAGTATTAACTAATAAGGCAAGGGCATGCAGAGCAGACAAGGTTTGTATCATCAACATAATGGACTAGTTTGGTGTGTTTTGAGGCAGTGTGTATATTATTGATAAATATATTAAACGGGAGTTGCCTAGTATAGAGGCTTGGGGAACAGTGGCAGAGACAGGTAAAATGGCTGAGATGATAGATTGTCATCTGACAGGTTGGGATCTGTCAGACAGGTAGCTGAGGAACCAAGAGAGACTGTAGTAGGACAGATCAAGGGAGGCTAGCGGACTGAATAGCATATTATGAGGAGGATATATTATATCAAAGGTTTTATATAGGTCCAAGAAAAGGGTAGACACACTATTACTTATTTATCTATGATTAATGCTGTAAGAGACGTCTATTAGTACAACAGCGGTACCGTGATTTGGTCTAAAGCCATGATGAGTGGAGGAGAGGAGGTTGGTGAGAATGGAGTCAAGTTGGGAATGGATGCATTTTTCTAAAGTTTTTGTTGGGGGATTTGTGGCTATGGGCCTATAGTTGTGTTTTCCCCTTATGCAGGGGTAAAATTAATGATTTCTTCCCTAGTGAGGGGACATATGGCTGTTGTATGGATATGTTAATGAGTATTAAGGATGGGTAAGCAATGGCATCTTCTCTGATGTTCAGGAATTCAGCAGGAAAGTTATCTTTAGTTAGGGTAGTATATTTTAATTGTTGGAAGTCTTTTTCACTGGCAGAGGATGGGACAGTGTTGATGGAAAAGTGTCATGGTTGCCACTGACTTGGACATTAAGCTGGGGAAATGGTTAGTTTTAAAACCCCCAAAAAAAGTTCTAAGCTTGTTTCCCACATTTCCTGTAACTAGTCTAGTCCAGATGCAGATTTTCTGTATCCAGGACTGTTTTGTAAGTTTCTGAGTCCCCCAGATCTTTTTGTGTTGGAGGGAAGCCTTCTAGCTTATCAATGGGGGTGGTAAGCACTAGGTAGCCTATCAACCACAAGAAGAGTGGTTTCTGGCCCAGAAATTGTAGCTTATTGGTTGGGCCGTTTTCAATCTCTTTCAACTTTCTGGTTTAAAAGCCTGTGTTTGCATGGGTTTGCCCTTGTTTAAGCTCTGCGGATCCCATTTTGGCATCCTGCAGATTACAAGAGCAACTAGAAGGAGAAAGAGAGACTTTAAGTGCCTTTTTTATTTTTTCTGAATTTACTGCTTTCTGCACTTGTTTTAAGTCATTTTTAATTTAACTGTATTTTCCTTAATATTGCTACACACTCAAATGTGCTAGCTTGCACTGCATTTAAAGTGTTTTTTTATTACTGTTTAACTGTTTTTCTGCAAAGAAAAAAACAAAACAAAAAAAAGTTCTAAGCTTGTTTCCCATCCTTCCTGTAAGTAGTCTAGTCCAGATACAGACTTGCTGTATCCAGGACTGTTTTGTAAGTTTCTGAGTCCTTCAGACCTTTCTGTGTTGGAGGAAAGCCAAGCTTATCCGTGGGAGTGGTAAGCACTAGGTAGCCTATCTACCACAAGAGGAATGGTTTCTGGCCCAGAAATTATAATTTATTGGCCGTTTGGACAGTTTTCAATCCGTTTCAACTTCCTGGTTTAAAATCCCACGTTTGCGCGGGTTTGCAAGTCCCACTGTGCCGCTAAGCTGAGGTAAACTATTACCGGTATCCAAGGAAAATACTTCTACAAAGAATGTTAAAGTCAGCCTTCTTTCACCAACACAGCGACAAAAAACAGGATAAAGACAATGAGCACCAAAGCTGTACAAAACACTTTAATAATTGGTAAGCGCTTTCATATAACACTTCTTCATGAAAGCGCTTACCAATTATTAAAGTGTTTTCTACAGCTTTGGTGGTCGTTGACTTTATACTGTTTTTTGTAAACTTTTACTGGTGCCAGAAAGTCTGCTCTTCAAATTTTCCCTTAGATCTTGCTAGATCTCTTCTCTCTTGCACTTTAATTAGCTTATTTACCTAGCACTTCTTCAGGCTCTTTGTAGCAATTATTGTAGCACACATAAGTTCTATCAGCACTAGACATCCTATAAGGAAACAGCTCCAGTACTTAGTAATGATGACCATCCCTTCTAGGATATCTAAAGGACAGTTCTCTGTGCTTTCTACTATTAACCTAGTGAACTTGGGTATTCTGAGGCAGTGTCGTAAATGCCTCATATACCCAGACAACCCTCTCCTTTTACCTCTCAACACTCAGACTTGTGAGAGATGCACTAATATCTCCAAACTGGAAGCCACACACTCTCCAGCCAAGACCGGAATAGCTGGTCAAGCGGAGAAGGTCAACACCTGCACCACATCACATGGAACACATAGCCTTCCAAAACACCCACCATCACAGCTCCCACATAAAAACATAAACCACACACCCACCTTCACAGAGGCTCTCAATAAAAATCTACCCAAACAGCAGAGACCTGCAAGGCAGAAACACACTCAACCAGCACAACACAGCACAAACCACAAGACACAAAGCTCACTTACACAGTGTGCCCCTCAACCTAAGCCCCTAAGGCAAAACAACTTGCCCAATACATTAATCATAGATGACTCAATAGTGAGGCACACAGATATCCCACTCACTAGGCTGAATAAGGAGAAGGTAACAGTCAGCTGTCTATTAGGTGCCAGAATCCACCACATAACACACGCACTCAGGTCACTCCACAACAAGTACATCGTCCATGTGGGTGTGAATGACCTGAGATGCACCTCCCTGGACTACATGAATAGAGACATGGTGGAGCTCACTGATTATGTGGCCCAGGCAGGTAATCCTAGTCATGAGCAGCATCCTACTGTCACCCAGAATGATACCACAGTACAAGCAGAAAATGATTGACTTCAAGAATTGGCAAAGTTTCTGGTGTCATTCTAAGGGGATCCAGTATCTGTCTGCTTGGGATGACATGATTGACAGACCTCAATGCTTTGCCAGAAGATGGTCTGCATCTCTCACCCCTAGGTTTCTGGGTACTGACTAAGGCTCTTGCCACCCCTATACTGCTTTTTTAGGTGGTGTTCAGAAGACCAAATTACCATCATAATAGCTACAAATAAATGAAATCTGAGGGTCATGCTGCTCAACACAAGAAGTCTAAATCTCAAGATGCACTTGCTCGAAGCACTCCACAAAATGGAGAACATCAACCTTTGTGCTGTAAGGGAGACCTGGTTTAAAGTGGCAGAAAGCACTCCTGTGCTACCAGGCTATAATTCATTTCACACCTTTTGGCCCCAGAACATGGACCGAAGCTCCAAAGGTGGTGGTGTCTCCAGATTCATAAAGGATATACACACCTCCAAACTAGTAGCCCAGCATAACGCATCTGAGATACTTCAGGTATAACTAACACTGGGTAAGACTGTGATCCAGGTCATAGCCTGCTATAGGTCCCCAACCATGTCCCAAGACTCACACTCCATGTTCCTAAGCACCCTGGAATCTATTACGGTCCAACCCAACACCCTCATACTAGGTGACTTCAACTACCCCTCCATCAAATGGGAAAACTATTTATGCACCAATACACTGGCCCAACGCTTCCTGAAATACATTAATTCCAATGCCTTCAACCAGCTCATTCTTACCCCCACTAGAGGAAGCAACATCCTTGACTTGGTTATTATTAACATGGGTGACAGTTGTTCTACACCAGTAGTCAATTCCTCCCTGGTTAGATCTGACCACAAACTAATTACCATGGAAATCCACATCTCACCCACACCTCCTGCAAAGGTAACCACCCATGAAAAACTTCTATAAAGTTGACTTTGGGCTCCTAAAAAGAGAGGTGGCTAACTTCATGGCACCCATGCCAATGGAAAATAGATGCAGGACTGCCAAATCATACACCAATGCACTGTACAAACATGTACACAATGCATGCGACTAGCCATACCCAACAGAACCAAGACACTCTCCTCCAAAAAAAGGAAGCCAGTCTGGTGGTCCCCTGCCATTAATAAACTCTACAACAGAAGGAAGAAACTGTTGCAGAAAAAGATGAAGTCCCAAGACTGGAAACACTCCCTTATTAGCCTAAACAAAAAGTTGAGATCCCTCATCAAATCCTCTAAAGCCACCTATGAAGGCAGAATTGCGGCAGACACTAAAAACAACCACAAAGCCTTCTATAGTTATAATAAGAATCTCCACGACAATACCCAGATTTGCTCTGAGTTACTGCACAATGGTACCTCCTATACTGAGCCAGCAGATATTCCCAACATACTGGCCGACAGATTCAGTGCCAACTTTACCCCTCTCTCCCTCTCTAAAGGACCAATCACAGTACTGGAAGAATGCCAGGCACCCAGCATTATTGCCACACAGGTTGAAGCTGCATTGTTCAAGGCCAAGAATACAGCTTCCAAGGGGCCCAATAAAATCCCTGGCTGTGTTCTACATGAACTACAAAGTGAACTGGCACCACATCTGTGTGCCTTGTTCACTAACAGCCTCACCTAAGGCTTTGTCCCTACTGAATAGCTCACTGCTACAGTCATCCCTCTCCATAAAGGGGGAGCGACTACAGACCCTGTGAATTATCAACCCATTAGCCTGACGAGTCTGATATGTAAGGCTATAGAGTGCATCATCACGGACCTAACTAACAAGGATATATGGACTCTCCAAACTCTGGATCCCATGCAATTTGGTTTTGTGAAAGGGAGACCATGCCTGTTCAACTTGGTCGATGTCTTTGAGTCAGTCTGGATAAGGGTAAGGTAGTTCATACAGCCTACCTCGATTTGGCCAAGGCCTTTGATAGCATTCCTCAGTCAGGAATTATTGATAGACACACCAATCTAGGCACCAACCCCTATATCACCAGGTGGGTTGCAAATTGGCTCACAGATAGAACCCACAGTGTGAAAGTAGCAGACTTCAAGTCAGACTGCAGAGCAGTCATGAGTGGAATTCCACAGGAATCAGTCCTGGGTGCTCTCCTGTTTGGCATCTGCTTCTCAGAAGTCCAGGCCAACATGGAGGGACTCTGTCTGACCAAGTTTGCAGATGACTGCAAGCTGGGAGACATTATTAGCTGCCCAAGTGATGCAGAAATCCTACAGAAAGGTCTCAATGAGACCAGTGACTGGTGTCAAAACCATGGCCTTAAGCTTAATGCCAAAAAAATGCATCATTATCCCCTTTGGGATAAACTCAGTTCCCACTATTTACCACATCAATGAGAGCCCACTGAACACTGTAGGCATTATAAGGGATCTGGGGACACAGGTTGACAACAACCTCTCCTTCGACCACCACATTGCCACTGTGGTCAGAAAGTCCTTTTGTGTGGCACATCTCATTACCAAGGGTTTTGCATCCAAGAAGAAAGAGGTCATCATCTCTCTCTACTCTTCCCTCATTAGACCAGCCATCGAGTATAATGCCCCATTTGGCATATACCTCACTAGACACCTGCAACAGCTGGAGAGGCCACAAAAGTACCTCACAAAGAAGATCCTAGGCCTTAAACATAAGTCCTACATGGACAGACTCAAAAAACTCCATCTATTCTCTGTCTCATATCGTCTACTAAGAGGCGATCTCTGCTTCACTTACAAAGCCATGTCTGACCCAGCTCTCTTAGAAATGCTACACCTAAAGAAATCCCAATCCCTCCACAACACATGCTCCAGAGACCTCAACCTCATTACCACAATCAACAGAACATGCTGGAGGGACAGGTTCATAATCCAGAGACTGCCCATACTCTGGAATAGACTTCCCATACATGTCAAGCAGAGCACCTCACTGGCCCTTTTCAAGAGAAATCTTGATGAGTGGATGGGAAATAGAAATTTCACCCCAGGGATCACTCCTATGGCTCTACTCGATAGAGGCACTGGAAACTAATGTCAGGCGGCAATATGCAAGGGCAATTCTATGGGCTAGGCTTGTAAAGGTTCCAGGGCCATTAGCCTAGTAAACACCTATGAACCTACATTAAGTTGTGATTTTTATGGTGTCATTGAAGAGGGGATTTAAACAATGAAGTGATATTGTTTGGGTGCATGTCTTGGTTTGCATGGGCTGCTCTATTCTACCAGGACATAAACATTTTTGTTGGAGCTATAGAATAGAACAGGATTTAGTTTAGTAATTGTGTTCAAGGTTAAAATAATCATTTCTTTTATCACTTTTATTTGGGTTTTATTGCGAAGGTGCATTTAGTTTTTTTGCTTTTTGTTAACCTGCAGTGTTTTCAGTCCCTTATTCCTATCCTTCATTACTTTTTTGTTTGTTGAATATGGAGAGGGGCAGATTTTTGTTTGACCTTTCTGCATATTGGTGATGTTGTGATTGTCGACTTCTGCTGAGGGCTTATCTCCCTGAGTCTATGAGAATTGGAAAGTGATGGCAACGATGATGATAGTAGTAGTAGTAATGTGTGATGACAGTGATGATGGTGGTGATGTGTGATGGCAGTGATGATGGTGGTGATGTGTGATGATGGTGGTGATGTGTGACGGCAGTGATGATGGTGGTGATGTGTGACGGCAGTGATGATGGTGGCGATGTGTGATGGCAGTGATGATGGTGGTGATGTGTGATGGCAGTGATGATGGTGGTGATGTGTGACGGCAGTGACAATGGTGGTAGTGATGTATGCTCACAATGACAATGGTGGTGATGTGTGATGGCAATGATGGTGGTGGTGATATATGATGGCAGTGATGGTGGGATGTCAGATGGCTGTGATGATGGCGGTAATGATATGCACTGGTGATGTGTGATGGCAGTGATGATGATGTGGATGTGCGATGGCAGTGGTGATGATGTGGGTGTGCGATGGCAGTGGTGATGGATGTAAATCGTTCAGTAGCCTTATTACGCAGTTATTCCAGTTACTATGACTCATGTTGCTATGGTTTATATTGTAATTTTAAGTTGATTTTAAAGAAGAAGATTGTGTTTTCAGAGAATGGTTTTTGTTTTCTAGTTTCCCAGCTAGCAGTATGACTCTGTGGCATTTTCCTGTCAGAAATGTGAGGGATGTATCTGCAACTGAAAAGAAAGCACAATTACTACATTAATGCAGTGAGTTATGAAATTCATAATGATGTCTTTAAAGCATTCTTGTAGTGGGATGCTTTGCTCTCTGCACTTCCTGACATGGGTGGCTGCATTACCACCCTCCTGCAATTTATGTATATTAATTTCAAGTTTATTGCATGATAGAATAAGGTGAATCATCCAAGGAACCACAGGCTTAGATAAATTATAGATTCCCCTATTCAGAGGATCCCTCTTACTTCACTATGGATCGTACTTCCAATCATTGAATTTGTACGAGGATTCTTTATGGCTGCTGCTTCCACTAAACATAGCCTCTGTCTCTTATACTTGTCACAGTTGTGTATTTTATTCTTAAAGAATTAACAAGGTTTGCTTCACCTGATTGGCATTCCTGGCTGTGCTGAAGTTATTTGCACTGTTATATAAATGGAGGTTTCATCAGGCTCATTGCCTCCATTTCTTTTAAAGTGGCATTCCGTTTCCCTATTCATGTCAGAAGGAGGTAGTGGAGCAAATGATGCTGCTTATGATTCAGAAAAAGACAGGAAACTTATTTCATCTTGCCCTAGATAAGTACATATCTGTCAAGGGCACGGCATACCTTTTAAACATTGTAACATTTTTGAGGAATTGACAGAAAATTTTGATGAGGGTCTGCCTCTGCATACAACCTTCTTGGACCTGGCTAAGATTTATTTATTTATTTATTTATTTATTTTTATCACCACAGTGCTGCAACATGGACTTCTCCTAGATTGCTCTGGATCTCTTATACAATGCCAATTCCTAGGGCAGCAGGGTGGGAAGGGAAAACCAGAGAGCAGTGTCTGGTGATGGAGCACTGAGGGTTCTTCCAATATCATATATTCTGCCAGCAGCAGACCTTGTTTAAGGGCCTACATCCCACTGTGCCATTATTACAGTCATAGGCTGAGCAGTCACTGTGGTTTGGCCTCTGAGGACATGTCTACTCTGGCACTGGGATAGTCAGACCTCCTCAGCCATCAGACACCTCCAGCCCAGTGATCAGTTCAAGCCCTGACTCTCAATGGGCTAAATGACCACATTGTCACAAGTCCTCCCATCCAGTATAGGCATGTCCATCCTCCCTGCCATCTCTGTAAGATACCCAACCAAATGTTGGTCATCTGGAGCAAAGTCAGGGCTTTACCCTGTATTCCACCAAGGTGGCTACTTAGCTTAGACATTTGGTAGAATTCTGCATAACTGAATTACTGGCAAACCGTATGAGCTAAATATTAATGTTAATTGTTACATTATTTACTGAGTGGGACAGTGGTAGAACATAGTTTCTTAGAAAACAGTCTGAATTTAGTTTTGCATTGATCTATTAGTGCATTTCTTCTCATGTTAAAAATGCAATTATTTCATGGTTTTTCCTTCTCCAGTGCAACTACCACTCTATGAGATCTACTTAAATTATATCTAGATATTATCAAAGTTCTGGTTTGTATATCATCCATGTATGTAAAATTCTGATATCACAGATAAGCATTTTAAACAAAAAGACCTCATCAGCATTAGTGACATTTTCTGTCCCAAATGCTTGCTAATTTTGAGTATGTCTAAAATCTGTGTGATCTTTTCTATGCTGTAATATACTTGATTTATTCTGAAGACAGTATCCAATCACTAAGGTGAGGAAACATTTTATGTGTAGAAGTAGAATTATCAAAAGGATCTGAAATCAAACTCTTTAATGTCTATATTTAGATGGAGAGTATAAGAGGCACATTTTCTCAAAAGTGAGTGGCACTGGGCTCTATCCTCTTCTAAAATAATTATGTGCAGCGACCAGCATTTTGTTTGAAATGTGCCTGTAAAGTACTGAGCATGTCAGTATTTTTAAAGCAGTGTCAAATATACTGCATATAACAAGAAAAACATTTTTGTGTTACAGCAAAGATTGTTCCATATTATAAGATACTTAAGTTATCTTCATTATACTATTCAAGAAATGCAGATCACATCATTTATCTCAACCCCAGAAATTATATGTCTTAGTGAGGAAGCCACTACTCACGTCTATCCTCTGCCTCAGATCCCTTCAACGCAACCTTCAGGCCTGTCTTTTGAAGTCCTAAAATAAACAAATAATCATCAGAATTCTAAGTCGTTTTTACTTAAACAAAAATCTCACTGGAGCATATGAGTACCTAAATTTAAATCCATATTGAAAATTACATCTGAGATATACATTCATTGTATCCCAATGCATCCAGTCCTATTTTCTGTTAATGTGAAGACACTTTGTGAACATACTGGTAATGAGGTGTTTTAAAAATTCAGCTACATTGGACAATTACGAATGCTATCTGTCAGTCATTGTCTCACAATATTTCTCTTTTCATCAAAAAGTGACAGCATCACTGCTCAGAGGAAAGAAGAAACCTTCCCAAAGTGGTAGCTAAGATGACACCATGTAGAAATGCAATTTTCTGGTAAAGTTGTTCCACTAAGTGACCTTCCACAAACACTGATGTCAGTTAGTGCTGTAAAAGCTAGTGATATCAAGAGATAAGGTAGACAAGATATATTATATGACTGAGCAGAGGAAAGTACTATAACTTTAAGCTTATATTTAAACATTAGTCCCTCATATATCATGGAAATTTGTTACAGTGAGTCATGAGCTGATATCTTCTCAGTACATGTAACTCTGTGCTCCCAATCATCTCATTAAGTGGCCTTTGGTGCTGAAGGAGTAGAAGTTTGTGGGTTTCATTTTGACACCGGTTACTTGGATTAATTTTCCTGGTCTGACATTGTAGCGTATTATAAGGAGAGAGGTGCACTCCTGAGTGTTCTGTCTTTTGGATGAGATGTTAAACCAGGCTTCCATCTGCCTGAGATGGTGGTAGCTCAGGTTGATATAAAAGATCCTAAGGTACTTTTCAACAAGTGTAGGGCCTTTTTATTTATTCACATCCTTTAATTTCAATTAACACATTTTAACTTTATGTAACACAAAATTCCATAGATTTCAAATACTAAACAGCAATTACATTTGCATACATTTTCCTTTAAACATATTTTAACAATATATATATGTCATTCCACAACCCATGTTCCACAAAACATGTCTTTATTTTCTCTGTAGTAATATTACAATTCCAGGCTTTGTTGTACAGCAGTTTTTCACATCTACCAAGTTATCCATGCAGTACTTTATAATAGTGTATCCATCATATATTTTTCTTGTTCTTTTTCCATTATAAACCTATAGCACAGTATTCAGTTTTCATGTTTCAGAAGCATTCATATTGATATTCATTTTAAAACTTTCACAAACGTGTTTAACTCTATCATATTCAAGTAATGCATGTTCAGAGATTCTTCCACCTTACATATTTCACATAATCTTTCAGTCAATTATATATCTTTCATTACCCCTTGACCAGTAATTTTTCAACTTTAACTTCTGCAAATAATCTGCCATTTTATTAACCTTTCTAAATGTATCCAACCTAGCTGTTTATTGCACTTTTAATATTCTCAGTCCAGGGAGTCAAATAGTACATTTTCTCTACAACATCTTTACACCATGCTTTTCTACATTTATTTACACCCTCTACCTTAATTCTTCATTTTTTATTTTTCATCATACTCTTTCATGTCTTTATGTTCATATTTTCTTCTTTTCCCTATGTTCTCTGATATCTAAAAATGATTTGCATTTTTCCCATATCATCTTTCATACTCTGTTTTCTTCTTTCTTTGCCGTACTATACAATACCAGGTATTAATGAATCAAAGATAAATGCACAATAGGATTCCTTAAACCTATCTCCCCATCTTCCTTTTTATAATACCGTTCTCCACTTTTTTCATAAAAATGATAGAAAAATACAATAACTCACGAATAACATCATGGATATCACAACATAAGTTAACAGAATTTGTTCCATATATCAGGAGCGTGATAAAGCTGAGGCATACCAATAATAAAATACAACTCTTGTCCTCATAACAGCTGTCATAGATTCACCAGTTGATGGCCTGCTGATGATCACTGTCTAAATACTAATGATAATTACATTTCTATAAAATGAAAATAGACAATAGTGTAATCCTTTTATAAAAAATACAATATTCCTAACTACTTTTCAATAAACAATTCATTATGTTACAATCATATGTCTTTAGGCTTTGGGTTAAAATAAAAGCTTGTTCTTGATGACTAATTCCTTATATGCCTGTTCAAACCACCCCTGACCTTAATGCCTTTAATAATGTTAATTATGAGAGCACACAAACCAGTACTTGTCTAATATAGTTATCACCCATAGTTTAGCTTTACTTTTATCACAAACCAGCACTAATCAAATACAGTTATCATCACTAGTTTAGTTTTACTTCTATAACAAACCAGCACAAATCTAATACAGTTATCATCACTAGTTTTACATTACTTCTTTTACAAACCAGTACTAATCTAATATACTTTGTTTGTTTGTGTCTTTTGGCTTTTCCCGGTTAGGGGTCGCCACAGCGGAACTCCGGTCCGCTAATGATTGGTAGTTGATTTTTACGTGCCGAGTTACCAGCCCTGACGCACAACCTTCAACAAAGGTATGCCTATTCACGCATGTCTCCATGCAGATGACGCTCTAGCTGAGAATCAAACCGGACAGCGTCTTACTGTGAGGCGACAACGCTACCGCAGCACCACCACTGTGGAAACTAATCTAATCTAATATAGTTATCATCAATATTTTAGCTTTACTTCTATCACAAACCAGTACTAATATAATTCAGTTATCACCACTAGTTAAGCTTTACTTCCATCAGAAACCAATACTAATGTAATACATTTATTACCACTAGTTTAGCTTTACTTCTATCAGAAACCAGTGCTAATCTAATAGTTATCATCACTAATCTGACTTTACGTCAATCACATACTAATCTAATACACTTATCACCACTAGTTTAGCTTTACTTCTATTATATTCAGAATAATATGATACTTCTCAAATCATTTCAACATGATCACATCCTGACTTTTAGTCCTTATCCAATTTAGTGACCCTGCTTATTGCCAAAACCCAGCTATGCACATTATTTACAACTATTTGCAACGACCCATCTGTTTCATAATCTCTTAACACTTCCCTTCCTCTGTGATCTTATTAGCATCTTTTTAGTAGTCCTTCATATTCTTGTTCCCTAACGTTTACCCAAAAAGAGAATCTACTGATCAAATCCCTGCTTTCACCTGAGTAAAACCCTTTCCTTCTCCTTCTTAAGATATTCAACCAACCTAATTATGTCCACTTTTGATGGACTTTTAATCCCCTTTCACTTCCTGGTCATTGAGGTCTTCACCGTCAACAATACCATCTATAATGATTCCAGTTACTTAACATGGTTTCCCTTAGCAGAACCCATTCCTAATAAAAATCTTTCCTCTGTTATTTGGATAGCCCCGTCACTAATTATATCTATCAATTTTCCCAAGTTCTGTCTCTGTATTGGTGTAGGGACAGACATCTTTAGACAAAATGCTACCAACTAACTAGTTTCCCTGTATTGCATCTCCAACATGTTCCTTGCACCACTGGAAACATATGTGCTAGCCTTTATGGGTGGAGACACTTCCAAGCAAGTAACCTAAATCTCTTCACCCATATGACTTTACATGGCATTATGAACACCTTTTTCCAACTTTTGTCTGTCACCTCCTTTCCTAATAACACTCCCAGCTCTGTTTGAAGCCTTCCTTAATTTCATATCATTCTTGTCACTATAATTTATATAGCTTGGAGATTATCCCACTGTCTCTGTTCCCCTCTACCTTCATCTTCAGTAACCATTTCTTTTGTTCTGTGTAGGTCCAATTTAGCCTATGAATATCCTTCCCTAATGCATTAAAATGGAAGTAGGCTCACAGATGGAGATCAGACATATCCTTTGTGTCTTTCCATGGTAAAAGACTGTCTCTTACAATAAGCTCTCCCATCTATCATCTATCTCCTATGGGTAATATATCATCTTTCTATATTCAACCTCCTTGCTTGAAAGAGTCTTGAAATATTCTACTGACCACCTCTCAAGCAGTATCAAACCCTAGCTATCTTATCGCCTGCACCATGCATGTGCATATTGATTCAGAAATAATGGTGGTAATTCATCCATTGTTTTGGAATACCATTTGCATCCACTTTGCTGTGTACTGAGACATCTAGCTAGCTGCATTGCTGTCACATATTTAATTATGTCCGAAACTCTTAATCCTCCTTCTTTTAATATGATAAGTCGTTCCCATGCTATTCATTGCTTCTGCCTCAGCCATAGAAAATCTATGAACTAGCCTTTTCAGCATTCATAGCCATTAATGATACTTCTTTCCTTTACAGTGACACACTGGCATCTGTTACTGCCTTAATGTCCTAATAACATGAAAAGTACAGCTGTTGTTTAGAAATAAAATAGTATTGTCCATTAGTTATATTTGGTTGCATTCTCACTAGCCTGCCAGCCAAAACGCTCATGAAACTTTATTATAATTGTTTAACATTGTTATGTAATGGTACAAGCTCATTTCCTTCTTGCCCCTGCCTTTTTAGGGGAGCACTAACACGATTCCCATCTTTCATGAGGGAGGAATACTACCCCCCCTTTACCAAAGAGTTGAACAACTCCATCCATATCTTAATAACGTAATCAAGTGTTAACTTCCATATCTTAATAGGAATGCTATCGGTACCTGGCAACTTATTGTGATTCTGCCTCTTAATAGCTTTGCTGATTTCTTATTCTGATATATTTTTCATTAACTGATCATCCTGTTATCTGGATAATTCTATTCTCCAAATGTACCCTTCAATGGTAGCCCACATGATTCTGTTGCATCCTCTTCCCTGTATAACTCCATATAATTTGTACAACACAACATAAGAGTGCCAGTGGTACAACAGGTAGCAAATTTACCTTTGGTGAAGAAAGCTGTAGGTTCTATTCCCACAACAGATAGATTGATTGCTGATATTGCAGAGCAACAGAAGAGGGTACTATATCCCTGAGTGTGCTGTCCTTTAGTTGAGATGTCAAACTGAAACCCTATTTACTTGAGTTTGTAGTAGCTCAGGTGGATATAAAAGATCTCACAGCACGTGCTGAAAAGAGTGCTGTAAGTTCTCCAGTGCCCTGGCCAAATGTCTCCTAGTGGTATAAATACCACCTCAGCATTCACACTATTTTCTCTTAATCATCCCCTTCCATATCAGTTCTTAGTATCAGTATGACTCTTTCTACTATTACCTGTCATAATTTCACTGCTAACCCCCTAAATGCCCTCAGCTAACTAATATCATGCTTTCAGCAAATTAATGTCATATAATTCCCTAATTGTTAAACTTTGCAAAAAAATTCTATCTTTTTGCCATTGAATTTCTTTTATAGTTCTCCTTAATTTCATCCCCTTTTCTGCAGACCTTCTCCCTGGACAAGCTGCAACCTATTGATTTTATCACCCAATGTCTTTCATTCTTCATTGTCATTCAATCTTTTAACCCTTATATGTTCAGTCATGATAGCCCACAAACTATTTTAAGGTCATCCCATAATCCACCAAGCAATTCATTCAAGCTTGCAAGGAGGGACTCTAAGTATAGACTCCTGACTTAGTATATAATAAACTGAAAATCTTCACTGGATATCCATTAATTTTTTGTTTCCACCCATCAGTCTCAGAGTACTCATGTATGATCTGAATACAAAATTGGACCAGCCTGGAACTGTTAAGATCAGCTATCTAGTAATACACAGTTTGTCTAATCAGGTCCAGAATCTGCACTCTGGGCTGTAATGTGTGACACTCACTTGAACCTCATCCATCCTCTATCAGTTTTCATCAAATAATGCCAGAAATATCCATCATGCAAAAATCATGCTCCCACTCACTTGCTAGGAGTAACATCCAATTTTGAAATCGAATTATTACTGCTAATAATTTTGCCTTCACCTAATTAAACTTGGCCCCTGGTGAAATTTACATGGATGCCCCTGTTACAAAATGTTCTGCAAATTTACCCTTCCATCCCACTCTACAACTATCCTGAAAAGCAAAATGTGCCTTTTCTTGTAAACTCATATTTCTCTTTGCTAACAACATAACTCTCCTCTTCCTTTCTAACTTCTTGTGTTATTCTACTCTCAAATGAGTCTCCTGAATGACAACTAAAGTGGCCTCTTCCTTTCTGAGTGCATTTAAAATCCTGTCCCTTTTCACAGGATTTGTGAGGCTGTTAACATTCCATGTACTCCTTTTCCTACTTATTAGCCCTTGTTTTCTTTTTCTCCTGTCTCGTCTGTCATCTTCAATGCCTTCTCCCCCTTTCTTCTTCTGAATCTATAGAATGCTCTTCATTCTCTTCCCCTACACGTAAGCTGTTTCATTTAATGTCCTCTTATCTGACAGTCCCAAAATGTCCTTGCTTATGTTACAATGATCGCTATTCTAAATAGGCATTACTAAAAAGTCTTGATGGTTATCACCTTCATATCTTGATGGAGCATTTGAAACAAACAAAAGGATTAAGTATGAAACTGTGTGAAAACATAAGAAATGCTCCCTAGGCAGGGAAAATTCACCCCATATTTGTCCCGAGACTGTCACCCCTTTCAAAATGAATGGATACCACAGCTATGCATCTGAGACAAACATCTCTCCCCATGACTGCTACACATCCATCTGCAGCAAACACCCCATAGAATATAGACAATACCACCACAACTTCCAAGTCAAACATGTAGTTAGCTATAGTCACTCAGTAAGATAACCTACAATGACTCAGATTAACTTTTTTTTCTGTCAGCTGCCCAGGTTTTACAAGTAATCCAATGTTTGAGCCATTAATAGCTATAAGTCCTGTGACAAAAAATGGCTTGGATAACTTGGTACCTCTACCAAAAATAACAGTTACACTAAAAATGTCTCTTTACTTTATTCTGTCTCTTAACTATCTAACTTAATATTAAAGCCTCCTTTATCCTTTAATTTAAGCAAGACCAATCAGAGTTCTTTGTTAAAAAACTTTGCTTACCTATGCGGCAGTATGCAAATCAACAATTTCAGCAGACTCTGCAGATAGATGGATTCATAGTAAATGAAGCCTCCCATCACCAGCTGTACATTGAAAATTATCCTTCCACAAATCCAAGGGAAATGAGAAAGACTCTTCTCTCATCCCCCACTATCAGATAGTATCTACTGCTACCCCCCTACCCCCACAAATGGGTCATACCATCTGTCACTTGCTGTAATTGATTAAACTAATCAGGATCCTGAAACCATTACTCCTACATTCATAGTAACAAAACAAAAGGAAAATAAATGTTTTGTGCATTTTTACACTAATCAGTAGTAATGTTACCTTAATTGTCACTCTTCCTTCAAGTTTATAAGAAACATCCCTTAGGGCATCTCTCCTCCTCCAATATTAAAACTACTACTGATAAATTCTATTAGTACTGTAATCAATAAATGCTGTTTACTTACAGTCCCCAGGTCAGAGGTGGAGAGACCCATCTCATCAGGTTCCCATTTCCATTTTGCAATCCTGATCCTGGGCTCCTACTTCTCCTAAATTATTGAATATTATACCATGACCCCCCCAAAACGTGCACGCTGATTGGCCAGCGTGCACATTGTAAATCGAGTTATACTAATGGAAAAAGGTCCGGTCGCCCGGACTTTTTTCCATTAGTATAACTCTACTTTTAAAACACTGTCTCGCTATGTTAAATGGGTTTAACATAGTGATTCAGCTTTAAAATAAGCAATGGAGATCTCCGTTGCTTATTTTAAAGCTGTCTCGCTATGCTAAACCCATTTAACATAGCGAGACAGGTTTTAAAAAAAAAGCAACGGAGAAAGCAAGATCTCCGTTGCTTTTTTTACTGTTTTGCTATGTTAAATGGGTTTAACATAGCGAGACAGTTTTAAAATAAGCAACGGACATCTCCGTTGCTTATTTTAAAACTGTCTCGCTATGTTAAACCCATTTAACATAGTGAAAACAGTAAAAAAAAAGCAACGGAGATCTTGCTTTCTCCATCGCTTTTGCCCACAGCTCTGATGTACTGCGCAGGCGCACAGTACATCAGAACTGCCGCGGATGCCAGACATCTGCGGAAGGGCAGTAAACAGGCATTATACTATGCCATTATTTAAGAAAAGTAATAGTTTCTTTTCTTAAATAATGTCATGGTATAATAGCAATAACCCACTTCTGGGTGTGGGTAATGCTGCATTTACCCACGGTTGGCTTTGTTTGGTCCCTCGGGCTTCACCCTCGGGACCAAACCACGCCAACCGTGGGTAAATCCAGCATTACCCACACCCAGGCGTGGGTTATTGCTATAACATTTCCTATGTCTGACAAAACTTTTGCATTTTTGAAAAGTGGAAACGTGGAAACATGTCCATCACTCCTTGATGTGACTGACCTTCTGATTGTCTCCTACAAGAGATTGCTGGAGGGCAGGATTTTCTATATTATCATCCAATTTACTAGGACTCTCCAGTCAGCCATCACAAGTTTAAGGTCTGTAAAACATATAGCACCTTCTAGAAAGGCAATTCTTAAAGCAGCAGGATAAAGAAGTTTGAATCAAATTTCTTAATCTTGCAAAGCTTCTTGAATGTAATAAACACTGCCTGTCACCTATGTGTAGGTACAGAAAAGTTTTGCTCCACATATACTGGCAAACCTCCACAGTCACTTTGGCAACTACTGAGACAAACCGGTTGGCAACTATGTAATCATATGAGCAAGTTTTATTTGAATGCTCTGTTCTGGGTCTGAGTCGAAGTAGACAGCTGCTTAGCAATATATACTTTACAGTCTTTGCCCTCAAGAGTTTCATGGATTCCACTAATATTAATAGTTTTTCCCCATGAGCATGGTTTTCATGGTCTATTATCGTCACATCCACCAATTTCAATTAAGTTTCACTTTTTCAAAAGCATTTTTGTGGGCGAATGGATGAGTTTCCCTAAGGTGTCAGTGTGCTCAACAACCACTTCAGTTATCTTACTAAGATGTTCAAATGCATTCCTCATATAATTTTCCAGTCTCTTCTTCATCTTTCCATCTTCTTTGCTTAAAAAAAATCTTTCAGATTCACAATTTCCTCATTCATTCTGTGTGCTAATTCAAAGGTTTTAACCATTTTTGTATTTGAACTTGTGTTGGATCCTTTGTCCCTGTGATCCGGTTTTGTTTTCCATTTTTACTTCTTTTCATCATTCACTTCTTCACAATAATATTAGAGTAAATATTTTCAACCACTTACTCTTATCTTTATTTTCAACAATCTGATGCTATTTACTTTATAAGCTATTTAATGGGGAGGAGAAGTAGGGGAAACATCCTACCCTCTCCATACCATCACTGGAAGTCACAATCACACCACTCCTTTTTAGTGTGGCTCAGTCTGGAAACCCTAAATGACCCAAAAAGAATTTTCAGTAATTCATTTTCTAGATGGCTTGAAAAAGCATACATCCCTCCTGTATATTAGTTTCCCTGACACATATGAATGTTTGTGATGCTCCTCATCTCATGTATTTTACTTATTTATTTTATTTTATTTATTTTACATTTGTTGACTGGGAGAGTCCAACTGGATTACAAGTCCATTTTCAGTGGAGGCCCGGGGAGAAAAGCTCCAAGAGAACAATTTTTTACAAAATATAGTTTTAAGGACATTTAAAATTTTAGATAAAGAGGGTAGTATGGCTATAGGGCGGTAGTTTGACATACAATTTCCATAGAAGAGACTTTGACATACATATTAACTAACAGATAGGATACATTCATTCTCTACAAAATAATATTACATTTTAGAAGATATTCCTAAATTTAGGATTCCTGTGATAGATTTACTATCAGAGTAAAAACAGAGATGTAGAATAAGGCTCAGAGAGAGCAGATGATGCTCGCTATAGTTGAGAAAGATAAAAAATTGATTCACTATATGTCTTTGCCTGGGTTTAGTTGAGAAGGATAACAAATTAATTTACAATATGTCTTCTCCTGGTTTTAGTTGCTTATGGAGAGCTCAACATTGCTGGTGTAGTTTTCCCTAACTCCTGGAGAGATGGGACGATTAGTAGATTATCAGTCCTAAGTGGGTACAGTACTATGATTGGTTGGCTTAGCAGAGTTACTTACGTTAGGTGAAGTGTTCTAATGAGACATTAGCCAGGGGGGAGATACAGGAGCACAGTCAATTATTCAAAAAGTGAGTTTTAACAAGTTTCTTGAACTCTGATGGGGATTTGTTGTCAGTTATGTGGGCAGGAAGGGAGTTCCAGGTTTTTGGTATACAGTGGCTGTAGACAGACTTACCAGCTTCATTGTTATATTTGGTTACTTTGAGGAGGTTTTGTGTGCTAGACCTCAAGGGCCTGGCGGTTGTATAGGGTTGCAAAAGATTTTGTAGGGCTGGGGTGTTTTCAGAGTTATGTATTATTTTGTGGGCTAGTGATAGTTGACTGAGTTGAAGTAGTAGTGGTAGTTCTAGCCAATTGAGTTTTTTTAGGCATTCGCAGTGATGTGTTCTGATGGGAGAGGTTATAGCGAATTTGGCTATCTTATTATAACAACTATCAAGTTTGTTTAGGTTAGATTTGCAGAGATTTGTAAGCACGGGGGAGACATAAAGTAGGGTGGATAGTAGGTGAGTCCTCGCTATTGTAGTTTTGGAGTGGTCAGTGAGGAATTTTTATTGCGATACACTAGGCCAAGTTTTTTTATGTACCTTTTGTATGGTTATAGAAATATGTAGGTCGAATCTAAGGTGATTATCTATTTCAACCCCTAAGAGTTTGGTATGATTTGTGGGGGTGATTGTGGTCTTTTTAAAGGAGGAGATGAAGAAAGAATCAGTGGGAGGTGTGGTTCTGTGGGAGCTAAAGAGTACTAGCTTTGTTTTACTTAAGTTCAGAATGAGCCTTTGGTTTGTAATCCAAGTTTCTGCTAGGGAAAAGCATTCCTGTATTAGGGAGTGAAGGATGTCCATTGATTTGGCTGCACATATTATGGTGGTATCATCTGCATATTGCACTACTGAGGCTTTAGGAATACTGTTTGGGAGCTGATTGGTGAAGAGGGTAAAAAGAAGTGGCCCCAGGATGGAGCCTTGGGGTACTCCTAGGGAGACTGGTAGGGAGGAGGAGAGTTGGTTTTGCCACATAATTTGTTTCCTTCCCTCTAGGTAGTTTTTGAACCAGGAGATGGCAGAGGTGGCAAGGTTTAGAGTTGCTAGTGAAAGAAGGAGTTTATTGTGGTTAACCATATCAAATGCTTTGGACAAGTCAAGGAAGGTGGCAGATACAAGGAGTCCGTTGTTTCTGTGAGTATTGACAATGTTGGGGAATTTCATTAGTTGCTTGTGTATTACCCTCCCTAAAATTTAGATGAAGGGGGTAGTATGGCTATAGGGCGGTAGTTACTGAGTTTCAGGGAGGTTCCCCCTTTATGTAGAGGGATAATATGTGATATTTTCCATAGCTTGTGTACTACACTCGGAGATGGATCTGTTAATTAGGATGGAGACAGGAGGTATTCAGTGGGTAATTTATCTGTGGCTAGAGATGTTGGCTTGAGCTTGCGAACTAGTTTTTCAATGGATTTGGTTGGTTCTGGGTGGAAGCTGAACTTGGGGCAATTATTAGTTGGGGGTGGGGGGTGGATTAGCAGGGGTGGGGATGTTGTCATAGGGTTGGTTGTTTGCAAGGGTCTAGATGGTTTCTGTAAAGTATTTATTAAATTGAGTGGGGATGTCTTCTTGGTTCTTATCTATTTTTTTGGGGTTGGGGTAGTTGTTTTACCTGGTTGTAGAATAGAGTTAATTGCTGCCCAAAATTTTTGTGGGTTGTTCCTGTGCTTATCCTGTAACTTTTGGTAGTAAGATGTTTTGTCTGTTTTGGTGATTTTTTTTGGCTTTGTTGCGTAGCTCAAAGTATATTTGTTTGTTCAATTGAGATTTACTGTTGAGGCACTTGGTCCAGACCTTGTTTCTTTTTTTGAGGAGGGATTTTGTGTCCGGGGTTAACCAGGGGGCATATTTAGTTTTAATTCTTGTTGTTCTGGAGGGGGCATGATGGTTAAGGGTGTTTAAGAAGGTAGTATTGAAATATAGTACAGCTACATCAAGAGGTAGGTTTTTTAGGGGGGTCCAGTTGCACATTTTTAAGTTGTTTATAAAGTTGGAGCGGTTAAAGTGTTTTTTGTTTCTAATTAAGCACGTAGATATTTGGGTCAGTTGTGGTGATTTTAATCTGAGTAAGAATGTGGCTTGGTGGTCAGTCAGGGTGTCTTGCAGACACCCTGCTAGGGATATCAGTGATGGGTGGGATACGAGTATCCAATCTAGAATGGATTGGTGTTTGGTTCTCTTGTCTGTTCTTGTGGGGGAAGTGATGAGTTGGGTTAGGCCATGTAGGTTAATATGGGAAAGTGGGTTATGACTGGAACAGTTTTGCCAGTGAGTATTAAGGTCTCCTAATACTATGCTTTCCTGGGGGAGGGAGCTAGATATCCATTCTAGGAGTTTTTCTGTAATGGGGATATTGTTGCCTGGAGGGATGTAGCATTCTATGATGTTGATGTGTTTGCTATCATTAAATTTTAGTTTTGTTAAAGTGAGTTCAACTTTATCGAGGTCTGGGGTTGTTATGTCTACTTTCTCAAGGATAAGGTGAGATTTATACACTATAGCAACACCCCCCTTTTTTACCTATTCTATCACTATGAATTATATTGTAACCTGGTGGAGTGATTTCATTGTTGTAGTTGCCTGGTTTAAGCCAAGTCTCTGTTAGTATGACTATCTCAGGTTGATAAAAGGAGAGGATTGAATGAAGGTCTTGAACTTTGTTTAGTATATTCTGACATTTAAATTTAAAATGGGGAGCGTGGATTTGTCTTGGTGGAGTAGGATATCATTCAGGTTGAGGGTTGGGGCTCCTAGATTTTGTGGGCCTGGGTTTGGGTGTATATCACTGCAGCTAATGAGTTGGGTTCTGAGGTAAAAATAGAGTTTGAGTAGTTTGTTTAGGGTCTTAAAATTCTGTGTGCATAGTGGTGAATAAAGAAGGTTTGGTAGTGATATGGAACTAGTTGACTAAAAGAGTGTGTTGTAATAATGTTAGTAGAAGTAATTTTTCTTGGTGTGTGGATAAAATTAAGTTGTTTTTGGTGGTTGGTGATAGAAGTTAGCAGTGGGAGGGTGGATACACCTAGGAGCAATAGTAAAAGGTGTATTTATGTGGGTTTGGGTAGTTTGGGCATGGTTTGTTTGGGTTTGGTCATGAGTGAGAGATCTGCTTGGGATGGGGTGGGTGTGGTGGAGGATGAGGGGGTGTTTGTGAATGTAAGGTAGTTAGATGGAAGATTGTGCTTTACAGGATGTGGAATAGTGGAAGAGAAGGAAATGGGTACGGGGTGGGGCAGATTCAGTGATTGGTGGTTAGCATGAGGGGAGTGGCTAAGTTTAGTTGAAATGTAGCACTAGTAGGGGTGGGTGGGAATAGGTGGCAGGGGAGGGAGCAGAGTGAGCCTGAGCGCAGCGAGGGTCAGCACAGCGGGACTAACACTAACTCTAATTATATCCCTGGGCTTACTTGTTTCTTTTCATTGTACACCAAATGTATCTTTTCACTTATTTCTTTTTGCACCAAATGTGTCTGTTTGGCACTATTGTGCTAGTTTAATTTACTTATACTTATGCAGTCATACTGAAAAGGGTCTGGGGAAGCTTCCTCACCACAAGCAAGCCAAAAGATAACTTTCAAAATGGCGCCGCTCAAGGAGACCCACTAATATAGACTAGTTAATGTGCATGGGGGAAGAGGGAGTTAGAGGACGGAGATACAGAATGGGGGAAGGTATAACCAGAAAAAGCAGGTAGACATCTGGCCTGCCCCCTCACAGAAGACTGCAAAGAAAAGCAATCAGCATAAGAACTGGAAGCCTTGGAGCTGTAATGTAAGTGTAAGCAAGGAAGAGTTAGAAGCAGGAAATTAGGAGTGTAAGCAGTTAGTTGCAGAAACACTACTTTATGGCCTTGGTGTGCAAGTAAAACAAAGGAAGGTAAATCTATCTGGGAGACAAAATACACCAAGTAATGTTAAGTTATGTCACCCAGTGGCAATAGACAAAGCTATAATTGCCTGGGGGGGGGGGGCTTGCAGGTGTGCATGCCAGACAAAACAATGTTTAAAAAATAACTAGTAAAAGTAACTAATGTGCTGTAAAAGAAAATGCAAATAACCAGTCATAATGTTTAAAACATAACTGTTAAGGACCACATCTGCTAATAACAAGAACTGTAAATATCCAGTCACCTATGCAGACTTGTCTGGTAGGTATCCTTATTAAAAAGTGTTATTCTTGGCTTGCAGTAACTGTAGGGAGAAACCGGACCGTAGCAGTGGTTTTATCTGGCAATGTTGCAGTTGCTGGGGGGGCCCGAACTGCGATGATGCTCATTCCTTTCTCTTACAATACACTTATAACCATATATTTTTATCGTTAATTAACACATTTCTTTCCTGTCTTTCTTGCACCCCACAAAAATCCTTCATAAATCACTGCCCTGGACTTCTGATATGGTGAGGACTGAGTGAAGCTAGATATTCACAACCACTCAGAAATTATAGTTTGAGAAAACCTATTGGTTTTAGAGTGCTTTTATACTCAGCAGTTTACCAATTTATACAAGAGGTCCTACTGGCTCTTTATAATGAAGACAAAACTGTGAAAATGAGTGAATAATATTACTGAAAAAGTCCAGAAAGTATAAGAAAAATCTGTGGGTATGGCAGAAGATGTGTAGCCTCCTTCAGTACTTTGTGAGGAAGATGCAGAAATAACCATTAATTTTTTTTTTAATTAAGAAAATGAACATCCAACTGGAAAATTATATTGTAGAAAATTATCATGTAGTTAATGAGATAACAGAAACAATTAATAAATATTTGAATGTTACTCAACAAGGAATGCAAACAAGTGAAATCAAAGGCAAAGGGAAGCTTCAGATGTTAAGGTAGTGTATGTGGAAGCAGCCATAGTAGATCAAGGGGATAAGACAGGAATGCCTATAAGAATTTTATACAATAAAAGCTAGTAGCTTGGATGCAATTCACACAGGAGGAGACCATTATTGATAGCTCCCACAGAACTGCTTTGATCCTAGCTGATGTTTTGTCAGAAAACCTCATCTGATGTTGGTACAGTTTTCACCCTATTTACAGAAAGAAAAAGTACTTGCTTCAGTGGTGAAACCTAAATAGGAAGCAAAAGATCTTTCCATGCAAAGACAAATCAAAATCAGCGGTCTTTGGTTTAAACTACTTTATCCTGCTCATCTTTTTTATAAGTAGTCCTAAGACTTATTTGAAACAGGAGGATGCTCTTTAGGATATTCAGAAAAATGTTATCGCTGGTGCAAAGCACAAGTCACTGAGTGGTCAGTTAGGTGGACATAAGGATGAGTAGTCTAGTATTAACCTATGAACTTTTGAAATGATGACAATACCATTACAAGAAAGGGTGAGAAAGTGGGAAAGGAACAAATCAAATTGGAAGTAAAAAAGTATCACAAGCAAATGACAATATAATGATAATATAAGTGGGAGGTGATGAAAGAGTCGTGGAAGGCATGGCAGATGAACATCTGATGAAAACCTATGCACACTAGATGAAAACGTATTGCGGTCTGAGAGTTAATGTGTTGTTACATTTGAAATAATGGAGTTTCAGGAACTGGTTGCACTTCTTATATGTGCCTTTTTCTTTTGGTTCTGGTTCGGATTTGGCACATTCCTCGATTTTTATTGTGCAGTTTGATATTCACATGACATACAGTTCTAACACGTTTGTAACACAAGCATCTTATATGACATAATTATTTACAAGCTTCCAGCTACTTATGCTGGCAGTATCTCCTTTCATGACACTTCTTCCCATCTTCGAAGATTCAAGCTAGTCTTTCAAGTGACCCCTGAGAAACATTGCTTGAGAGGAATGAGCCTATCTGGGAATACATTACCCCATTCCTTGTCTTGGGAGCAAATCTGCATTGGCATTGCTAACCCCACTGTGGTGCTGCAGTGCCATATCAAATGCCTACAACCCAAGGTTCTACCATAGTACTTGGTATTTTGCTGGCTGGCTTGATGTAGCCACATTAAGGGATTGTGGTCTGTAACTACAGTGAATTTCCTTCCATATAGGTAAGGTTGACGTTTATGCAGTGCCCACACTATGGCTAGACATTTCTTTTCTACAGCTGCATAGCCTTCCTCCCTGGGTTGGAGCCTACATATACCACTGAGTGCTGTTCCCCTCCTAGGAAACCTGGCTTAGTAGAGCCCCTACCCCATGGTTTGATGTATCAACATGCACAACAAATCCTTTGCTGTAATCTGGACTGGCTAACACAGGGGGGCCTCCCAAAGCCCCTTTAAGCTTCTGCAATGCCTGCTCACATGCTGGGGTCCACACTGCCTTACAGGACCTGTTTTTCCTTGTCAGGTCTGTGAGGACTGTGAGGGGAGCAGCTATTTTCCTATAACTGGGGACAAACTTTCTGTAGTACCCTGCTGTCCCTGAGAATGGCCTCATCTGCTTTTTCATAAAGGGGCAGGCCATGCCTGAATGTCTTCCACTTTGGCAGGTTCTGGCCTGATCTTACCACTTCCCACTCTATGTCTCAGGTGGGAAACCTCTGCCATAGCCACCTGACACTTACTGGGCTTAAGGTCAACCCTGCCCTTTGTAGTCTGCCCAGCGACTCTCTGACATGCTGAAGGTGTGCTTGCCAGGAATGACTGTAGATGGCAATATCATCCAGGAAAGCAAGGGTGAAATCTCCTGTTCCTGCTAGGATATAATCTAGCAGCCTCTGAAAATTCACTGGGGCATTTTTCATCCCAAAGGGCATCTTTGTGAACTCATACAAACTGAAAGGAGTCACAAAGGATTACCTCTCTCTAGCACTGGGAGTCAAGGGCACCTGCCAGCAGCCCATGGTAAGATCAATAGTGGTAAGGTATTTAGTCCCACCCAGCTGTTCTAGGGCTTCATCTGTCTGGCATGGGGTAAGATTCAGACTCTGTGTGGCTATTTAATTACCTGGTGCTACCATCCTTCTTTGGTACCAGCAGCACTGGGGAGGGCCATGGACTGCTTGACTCCTGGATTACCCCCAGTTCCAACATTTCCTGTATCTCCTCCCTCAGAGTCTGTTTGACTCTCCTAGACACACTATAAGGGGCCTGTTTAATAGGCTGTTGTTGTCCTGTATCCACATGGTGCTGCACCAGGTGGGTATACCGTGGTTTCCCAGTGAACATAGGATCATAGGATCATAAGAGATTACTAGGCTAATGGCCCTGGGGCCCTTACAATCCTAGCCAAGAGTTTATCCCCAAAAAAGAAACCTCAGTCAGCAGCTGTCACCCCTATCAATGACAGACACAGGTGAACACCTGGGATACATATGTGGTTTCCCATCCACTAATAAAGGTTGTGCTTGAAGATGGCCAGTGAGGTACTCTGTTTTGCAAGTTTTGTTGATGTTGCATATTACATTTAGGCATATCAAGCAGGTAATGCATGAGGAATTAGACTTATGGATATGGGGCATCTCTAGTAGGGCAGGGTCTGAGATTGCCTTGTAGGTGAGACACAGCTCACTTCTGAGCAATCTGTGTGATACCGAGTAGAGTGATGGCAATTTCAGTCTGTCTGCAAAGGGCAGGTGTTGGAGGCCATAGATTTCTCTTTGTCAGGTATTTCTATGGCCTTTCCAGTTGGTGCAGCTGTTTGGTGAGGGACATACCAAACAGGGTGTTATACTCAATTATTGGCCTAATGAGGGAGGTGTTCAGAGAGGTAATAACCTCCTTTTTTCAGATGCAATCTTTTAACTTATGAGATGAACCAAGTAAAATCTTTTCTGATCACTGCCGCTACATGATAGTTGAATGTGAGATTGTTGTTAACCTGAGTACCCAGGTCTCTCACCGCAGCTTTTGTGCTTAGGGGGTTGCTGTTGATGTGGTAATAAGTAGGGGCCATGTTTTTGTGAAATAGTATCAAAATACAGTTTTTTGCATTTAACTTAAGGCTGTGACTTTGGCACCAGTCATTTGTTGCTGTGAGATGTTAAATTCATTTGGGAAGTCAATGATAGCACCCGACTTACAGTCATCCACAAACTTGGTCACCCACAGGCCCTTTGTCTTTTCCTGGACTTCCAAAAAGTAGATGCCAAACAGTAGGGATCCCAGGACAGATCCCTGTGGAACACCACTAGTTACAGGTCTGCTTTTGGAGGTGGGGATGCCTGTTTTGACCTTGTGGGTCCTATCAGTGAGCCAGTTGGCCACCCACCTGATGAGATAGGGATTTACACCAAGTTGTGTTAGCTTTTTGATGATGCCTGAGTGGGGGATTGTGTCAAAGGCCTTGGCCAAGTCAAGGTAAGCTGTATGTACTGGCTTTCCCTCATCCAGGCCTTAGTGACAGTCTGAAAGAAGTCAACTGGGTTCAACAGGTAACATCGATATTTGGCAAATCTGAATTGGGTGGGGTCAAGTGCTTGGAAATTGCCTCTGTCCTTGTTTATGAGCTCCATAATAATATGCTCCATGGCTTTACAAATCAGACTTGTTAAGCTAATGGGGGAGATGGTTTCCAGGGTCAGTAGTGGCACCACCTTTGTACAAAGGGATGACAATGGCAGTTCTCCACTCTGCTGGAATGTACTTAGGCTGTGGCTGAATAGGGTTCTCAATGGCAGAGCTAGTTCTTGTGGAGATGGTGTTGAATACAGCCTGGGATACTATCAGGTCCCATGGAAGCTGTGCTCTTTGCCTTGGATAGGTCCTTTAACGCTTGATCTATGGAGATGTGAGGTGTAGGACAAGTATCCAGGATGTCGAATGGGCCTTTGGGGGGGATAAGTCAACAGGATAAGTGTAGGTGGTACCATTCAGTAGTAATTTGGAACAAACCTGGGCTTTGCCATAGAGGTTCCTGACGTAACTGAAGAAGCTTTTGTGGTTTCCTTTTGTTTCAGAGGCAAATTACAATTCATAATTGGCTTTAGAGGTTTTCACTAGTTATCTAATTTGCTTGTTGAGTCTAAGGAGAGAGTTTTTCCAGTTTGCAATTTGTTCCTTTTTACCCTTGGACAACAGCTTCTTCCTTTTGTTGTAAACCCTGTAGATAGATGATGTCCACCAGACAGGTTTGTTTCCTTGAGGAGCACGTTTTAGTTATGAGGGGTATGACTGAGCTCATACAGTTGAACAGGTTCTTGTATATTGCACTATGTACTGTTCAGCATAGTTGCCTGCATCCTGTAAGGGGGGGGTGCAGTGGTTTGAAGCTTCTGATACCCACCCTTAGGAGGTTGCAGTCAGCCTTTGAGAATTTTTTTAGTGTGATTTTGGCTGGGGGTGGGTAGGTGAGATAGAAACTTTGAATGAGACAGACCAATGATCTGATCTCAACAGGGAAGAACATATTATGGGAATGGTGCAGTGGTCACCCATGTTGGTGAGAACCAAGTCCAGAATGCTATCTCCCCTTGTGGGGGATGAGATGAGCTGGTCTAGTGCATTAGAATTGATGAAGTTGAGGAATCATTGGGTGAGTGGATTAGTGCAGGAATAGTTCACCCAGTCTATGGTGGTGTAGTTGAAGTCACCAAGAATTAGGGTGTTGGGGGTACCTTGATGGAGTCAAGTAGGTCCAGGTAGGTGGAGTGGGTGTCCTGAGTTATGGGGTGGGGTCTGTAGCTTTCTATAACTTGGATGGGTGTCTTGCCAACTGTCAGTTGCACCTGGAGTAATTCCAGTGTGTCATGCTGGCAAACCAGTCTGGAGGTGTGCCTGTCCTCAATGAAGATAGAGACTCCACCACCCTTAGTCTTCCTGACCTCATTTTTGGGTCGGAATATATAGAATGAGGTATAGCCTGGTAAAGCAGGGGTGCTCTCTGCAGCTTGAACCAAGTTTCCTTGACTGCACAGAGATCCGGATCTTCCAGTGTGAGGAGAACCTCCGGTGAGTGCATTTTCAGGTTAAGGCCCCTAGCGTTAAGCAGCATGACCTTCAATTTGCTTTTTGACAGATCGTTTATGTTGGAAGATTTGTCTTTGAGACATTTCCTAAAAAAAGGCACAATGGGGTGGCAAGAGCCTTGGCCAGGATCTGGAATCCCAGGAGTGACAGATGGAGGCCATTTTTGGCAAAGCATCAAGGCCTGTCAACCATGTCATCCCAGGCAGACAGATACTGGATCCCCTTTGAAAGACATCAGAAACTAAGTCAATTGTTAAAGTCAATTATTTTTTGTTGGTATTGTGGTATCATTCTTGAAGGTAGCATGCTGCTTAGGGCTAGGGTCATACCTGCCTAGAACACATACTCTGAGAGCTCAATCATGTAGAGATAGTCCAGGGAGGTACATCTCAAGTCATTCACACCAACACGGGCAATGACAGAATCATAATTGTACTTGTGGTGGAGAAACATAAGTGCGAGCGTGATGTGGCAGATTTTGATACCTGACAGACAACTGACCACGATCTTCTCCTTGTCAAGCCTGGTGAGGGGACATCAGTGTGTCTCACAAGTGAGTCGCCAATGACTAGTATGTTTGGTTTATTGTTATGACTTATGGGCTGCATTGGTTTATTGTTATGCCTTATGGGTTGTGTTTGTGAGACACTGGTGTGTTGTCTGCTGTGTGTGATGTGTTTGGTGTTGTATGTGGAATGTTTGTCAGTGTGTTTTGGGGGTCTCTGCTGTTTAGGTAAGTTTTTATTGAGGACCTCTGCATAGGTGTGTGTGTGTGTGTGTTGTGTTTGGTTATGTGATGTGGGTCGTGTGGTGTTTGTGCTGGCTACCTCCTCTTTGTCAGGATTACTGACTGTGGCATGAGAGAGCATGGATTCCAGGTTACTGAAGTAGATGCATTTCTCACAAGTGGAAGAATTATGTGCTAGGAGAAGAGGGCTGTCAGTGAACATGAGGCAATTGCTACACAATCTCAGTATGACCATGTCGACCAGGCTGTCAGGAGAAACTGATGGGAATTGACCAGACATAGTGTTCTGAATACTTGGTGGACTTCTGGAGAGAGAGTTTTGATAGGGGTTTATCAACAATAGTGTAGACCACAAAAACCTTCTTAAATGTAAAATAACTGGCCTGAAGCCCAAGTGCTAAAACCAAAACTAAGAGGGTTAGAATAACAGAGAAATTTAATCAGGCTTCGAGCAAGCAGTAATAAATACAGCAGAATAAAAGCACTTCAACACTTAACAGCAAGCAGCAAGGCAAAATAAGGTAATAAAGTAGGTAGAACAGTTACAGTAAGAGCAGCTGAATAAAGTTTTTTTTGTTAAGTATGCTCCCAAACTCCTGTAACACTGACTGAATTTCTCAAACCCGGGTAGGGGATTGCTACTGGGACATTGCTACCCCTTCCACTGAGGTGTCAGTCCAAGCCTCACTGAGGAGATCAGTCACTAGATCCCACACACTTCTCCTGCCATCCACTGCAAATACTCAGCACAAGGGCCTCCCTATCATGGTAAGATTTCATCATGTTAACATGGTACAGTTTGTGCCCCTGCCTCCTGCCTAGCAGTTCTACCATGTAGGTAACATCACTGACCTTCCTTACCACTTTGTAGGGTCCCTCCCAAGCTGCCTGCAGTTTGTTTTTGTCTGACAGGAATGAGAATCATTACCTGCTGCCCCACAATGTATTCTCTAGCTCGGGCATTTCTGTCATACAAGACATTTTTCTCCAGTTGGACTTCTGACAGATTCTCCTGGGCCAAGCCTTGTCCTGAGGTTTAGGACATATGCCACAACAGACTCTTTGTGGGATTCACACTCAACCTCCCACTCATCACAAATCAAATCTAGAGGTCCTCTCACCCTATGCCCATACATCAACTCAAAGGGTGAAAAATCTATGGATTCCTGGGTCACCTCTCTATAAGCAAACAACAGATAGGGCCAATATTTGTCCCATTCCCTCTTAAACTGGCCTGCAAATTACTGTAGCATGGTCTTTAGTGTAGTGTTTAACCTCTCCACAAGACCATTAGTCTAGGGATGGTCTTTAGGTGCTTCACCTCAAAACACTCCGACAGACAAGCCAGGAGGTCTGACGTGAAATTGGCACCCCTCAGTCAGTATCTCTTTTGGGAACCTACCCTGCTGAAAATGTCTAACAAAGCATTTGCCACCTTTTCTGCCTCAATGGAGGACAGGGCCACCACATCAGGGTATCTGGTAGCATAATCTACTACACTAGGATATACTTTTTCCCTGTGGAACTTGGGGTGCTCAGAAGCCCCACAATATCCATAGCTACCCTCTGAGATGGCTCCTCAGTAATAGGCAAAGGCACAAAAGGAGCTTTGACCTTGTCTTCTGCCTTGCCTACCTTTTAGCACTGCTCACAGGTCCTGCAGTACCCTGTTACATCCCTGGAAATCCCAGACCAATAAAAGTTCTGTATAATATCTCTCTTTGTATGTTTTATGCCCATATGACTTGCAAAGGGAATGTCATGGGGTATGGCTAGAAGTGCCAGATAGTAGGCTCTGGGCACTACCAGCTGCTGTATTACCTCACCTTCTAGCTCTCCCTCAGGGGTCTATTCTCCGTACAGTAACCCTTTGTCCCAGTATACACATTCCCCCTTTCCGTGGGCTACCTCTCTCAAGCCTTGTAATGTAGGGTCTGAGAGCTAAGCCTATCTCAGCTCTCACCTTGTAACCCTTCCCTGTGCCCTTTCCCCAGGAAGTCTGGTATCCTCTGGCAGCAGTGCCTCACTGTCAGCTTGGGTGCCACTACTCAACTCTGCCCTCGCAGTCACTCATTTGAAGTAAACATCAGTACCAACTAGCAGCTATGGCTCAGCTTCAGTCTCACTGCAACAGGGTAGCTCCCTCCCTGACGTAACCACCTCACCAGTCCTGGCTTCAAGTGTGCAGTCTGTCTGGGTCCCCCCAATGTTATCAAACCCGCATTCCCGTTTCCAAGCCTGACTGAGTGTCACTGCATGCACACAAAGTACTGCATTATCAAAATCATTCCCTATTAGGACATCTGTAGGGATATCATAAAACACACCTACTTACTTGCTTCCTTTCCACCCTCCCAGTCATGATGAACCTAGCCAAAGGTATTTGGAATGGGGTCCCTCTGAAAGCTCTGATCAAGCTAGTAGTGCTCCTCTTTAACCATTGCAGTCTTCACAATGGTTAGGTCAGAGGCTGTGTCTCTATTAGGAATGGCCTGTTTGCCATCTACTAAGATACAATATAACCTCTTGTGGTAGTTTGGTACCCTTGTTGACTCCAGAAAACTTACTGCTGGCATTCTGGCACCCCTACCTTTTGTTCCTATATATATATATATATATATATGCTACATGGCCCGACTGGTTCCATTTAAAACATTTAACCCTTGCACCTGGCCATGCACTAGAACTAGTAGCTTCCCCTGCTACTGTCAGACTCTGTTGGAGCAGTTTAGGCTGCCCACCATGGGATCCCCAGTAAGACTCCCCACTGGCACAGCTATAGGGTTGAGATCTCACATTCCTGTGCAGTAATGCCCTGCTTGCTAGGTATAGGTCTCCTTTTTCTCCAACGCATCTGAGTGTTGCATTCTCTATCTGCCAACAGATTTTCATGTTGTCAGGCAAAGTGCTAAGTGCTTGTTTTCCCACCAAAAGGTTGGCCACCCCTTCAAAAGTGATGACCTGACATGCGGTCACCCACCTATGAAAATAAGTGTAACATAATCACTCACACTTTCATTTGCCTTGCGTCCATGCTCACACAATTTTTTCTATAAGCATCAGGTGTTAACTTAAAACACTCTAATAAACAATTTTTATCTGAGTTATAATTTAAGCCATCAGTATCAGACAATTTACAAACAGCAGTTACAGCATTACCTTCGAGTACCCAGAGCCATTGGTCGACATTATACTGTGTACATATCCTTTCAAACATATGAATAAAACTATCAGAATGATCACCCTTTATTGCTTCTGGGGTTTGGTACTCCCTTCCCCATTACCTCCATGACCCTGGCGAAAAGTCAGCATTTTCTTTTCAAGTTGCCTCTGCCTCTCATTTTCTTCAGCTCCCAGATGCTTCAGTCTCTCTGCTGACTCTTAATTTCATTTGTTTCTGTTTCTCCTTTTCTGTAGCCTCCAAACACTGCAGTTTCTCGTTTTCTTCAGCCTCTAAATGTCACAGTTTCTCTGCTGGTTCTGTTTCCAAACATTTGGCCTCCAGTTCAAGTCTCTTTAACTCCAGATGGAATTTTAAGTCCTCTGAGGCAAAGTTGAACTGTCCATTTTCTGAGAGTTGTACATCCCAAGGCCAGTCTGGCTGTCTTCCTGGTTGCTGGTCTGTGATGCAGCTGTGACTACATCTGCAATCATTTTTTGCTTTATTCAGGTTGGCATGCACCTGGCATGCACCAGTCATATGGGTTGGCACATTTCAACCAAATGGCCCCTTGTCAGCTTGTCATAATCCTCTGCTGACATCCCTGCCTGCTCTTCCTGGCTGGCTAAGCTAACAAAATAATAAATACAGCTGTTGTGATATGAAACTCTAAATGTCTACCATGTGGCTGCATGAGAGTACAAACACCTTCTTTAGTGACAACTTTTTACAGGTACAGGAGTTCAATATCCCCACCACTGAATGCCAATATGTGATGTGGTGATCCCACCACTGCCAACCAAATGTGATATGGAAATCTCACCACTGCCCACCAAATGTGCTAACCCACCACTGGACCAGTAATCAAGGAACCTCAATCCTCACCACTGGGAACAGTGGGGGATGTTCACTGAGAGGATGACAAGTACACCCACAGTATTTCCAGATGCAGCTCTCTGCATCAAGTGCAATTTTCCATAAGAGCACACAGAGATCACAGTCAGTCCGGGGATGGTTTCTCACTCTTCCTCCAGATCCCCAGTAAGACTCCCCACTGGCACAGCTATAGGGTTGAGATCTCAGTTTAGTGACCAACCAGTGCGTCCTTTCCCAAGTAGCTGACACACACATTCATCTGGGAAAGGCTGACACAAGTTTAATATCTATGCCTCCTTCTTCCAAGACTATAAGGTAGTTACCCCTGCCCTCAGTTACTCCTTATCAGCTGCTTTAAGGCTGTTCCAAGGGTTCTTCCAAATATATGAGTGACATTAATATTAATACAAATGGTAGTTTGACCAAGAGCAAGGCTATTAGGAGTGGCTCACACAGTATCACCAAAAATATGCAAGTACTCTCAAAAGTTAAATATCACTGCACAGATCCGCCACAATGAAAGGTTTAAATATATTTAATAATAAATAATAAAAGAAGACAATACTAAATATATATTCACAGTGTCATCAGAGTTCAAAACCACAGGAAATATTTAAAGTAACATTGCAGTTCAAGCTCACACAAAAAAATATCTAATCTAAGCTTCACTATATTCCTAACTGTATCTAAGAGAGTTATTCTGTTCCCTAGAAACTAATTTAATTAGAGCAAGGCAAATGTTGTGGTGAATAGTTCTTCTCAGGTCCAAGATCAAATACGGAGAGCTCTGTCTCACTAAGAGACTTCTCAAATTAATATTTCAAATATTACTACTGGGATAGCTTGCAGAATTACATCACTTCTTGTCATCTGACTTCTAGTTCCCAAGCCAAAACCTCCATTGCTGGCTGCTGGCAGCATTTAGCATTTACCTGTAAAAATACATAGACAAAGGCTGTGCTCAGATCTTTGACAGATGCTGGAAGTCACAAAACAATTGCATTCCTTTCAAGACTAGTAATTAGTTCACCCTAAAGATAATACAGAAACCTACTAGTACAGACTTTATGTCTCTTGCTGCATTAAGAACTGAAAGATACAATCTTTAATGGCATAGCCTATAAAGTAATTTAATTTCAGATATTTTTCTAAAGTTTGCTGGACTGAGGTTAACCTACTGTATTCCATTTTCCACTGTTAAAATATATTAGTACATTTACATTTCTGTCCTCTTCCAGTAGGGCACACTGTGGCTATGTTTTAAACGCAGCATTTTGCAAACACTTTTTCAACACAGACATCTGTACAGAGCAGTTCGATATACACATGACATACAGTTCTAATATATTTGTAACAGAAGCATCTTATATGACATATAATTATTTACAAAATTCCAGCTAGCTATGCTGGCAGTATTGCCTGTCATCACAATTACAATTAATATTGCTAATTTAAAGATGTTTTCTTGGAATATTAATGAAATAATGGATCCAAGCAGAGGAAAATGGGCAAGTTGCTCTGTTACAGACAATATTTCTTTGACCAGAAAGATAAAATAACAAAACCTAAAGCCCCAGAACCTTAACATCCACAGTGGGCAAATGTTATGAAAGATGTGTGATAGAACTTATGTGCAAAACCAGTATTAATATAACAATAATTGACACAGAACATTGTGGCTTCATTAAGGGTGATCAATCATGTGTTATTTAATAAATTTGTATGAACAGACTGCAACAGCCTTACATCCAGGATTATCTCCAGGAGTTATATACCTAGATCTTGCTGAGGCTTTTGACTACTTACCATTTTCTGTAATTCACAAATGTTTAAGTAAATCTGATGTAAATTATTTCCTTTATCAGATGGATTATGTCATGGCTAATACAGAGCAGTGTGATAAGATAGAAGATGTTCAGCCTGATTATCTACCCATTAGTTCTAGTGTCCCACATGAATACTTTTTTGGGTCAAGACTTTTTAATATACATTTTCCACAATGCCAAAGAGTAGGACATTTTAGATTTCACAGACATACTAATGATTGCAAACTCAGATTCATAAAACAAAGTAATAGCATGACTGAAGATACAAAAGTTTATATGATGTCACTAGAAGAATGAGCAGCAGCTACAGGACTGAGGTTCACTTTAGATAAATGTAATATTATGTACTTTGGTAAAGAGATATTCAGAAATTCTACATATTAACATCAGTATCACTTATGGGAGTTTGTCAGTACAAAGATTTTCGGATTATGATGACAACTAATTTATTCTTTGGCATCCGTGCTAATTTAATTAATACTAAAGCTATAAAATAAATTGACTACTTGTTGAAAAATATTTTAACAAGGGCTGAGGACTGTCTCAAACTAGTACAGAATGCTTAGTAATTACAGCAGCCACTATTATAAGAAGTGTGGATTTCACAGTGTCAGCACAATACATGTAGCAGAGTCGTTTACCTGGGGCAGTATCTGAAGCTTCATTCACATCAACGCTGTCAACTAGAACAAGAAATAAAATAATATACATTAAGTTAGAGCTGTATACATTGCCTAAATACATTTTTTTTTACTTTGGCTATGCATTATTATATATATTTTTATAAAACATAATAAACTGCCAGTCATAGAAACTTACATGACAGCACTTTTATATCTATGACTAAAAGTACGTCCAGAAAACAAAAGTGGTTCCATTTAACATTACGCTTCATACCTGCTATATAAATTTTGAAGAGCAAAATAGTTACTACAAAATGGTGCCTTTCGGCCCATTTCTGAATGTTATAGAAGATGACTTACAGTATCACGTTTGTGGTAGGCAGGAAATGAGAACGATTTGTGGTTAATTTTGGTTTAGCATACATTTTATCCCTTGTACATAATAAAACTAATCTCAAGGTGGATCATTGTGAGATCATATGAAGTCCTAGTGCAGATGTTTCTCTTTGTATATCCAGCTGCTAAATTTCTACCTGGGATACGAGTATCCAATCTAGAATGGATTGGTGTTTGGTTCTCTTGTCTGTTCTTGTGGGGGAAGTGATGAGTTGGGTTAGGCCTTGTAGGTTAATATGGGAAAGTGGGTTATGACTGGAACAGTTTTGCCAGTGAATATTAAGGTCTCCTAATACTATGCTTTCCTGGGGGAGGGAGTTAGATATCCATTCTAGGAGTTTTTCTGTAATGGGGATATTGTTGCCTGGAGGGATGTAGCATTCTATGATGTTGATGTGTTTGCTATCATTACATTTTAGTTTTGTTAGAGTGAGTTCAACTTTATCGAGGTCTGGGGTTATTATGTCTTCTTTCTCAAGGATAAGGTGAGATTTATACACTATAGCAACACCCCCCTTTTTTACCTATTCTATCACTATGAATTATATTGTAACCTGGTGGAGTGATTTCATTGTTGTAGTTGCCTGGTTTAAGCCAAGTCTCTGTTAGTATGACTATCTCAGGTTGATAAAAGGAGAGTATTGCATGAAGGTCTTGGACTTTTAGTATATTCTGACATTTAAATTTAAAATGAGGAGCGTGGATTTGTCTTGGTGGAGTAGGGTATCATTCAGGTTGAGGGTTGGGGCTCCTAGATTTTGTGGGCCTGGGTTTGGGTGTATATCACTGCAGCTAATGAGTTGGGTTCTGAGGTTAAAATAGAGTTTGAGTAGTTTGTTTAGGGTCTTAAAATTCTGTGTGCATAGTGGTGAATAAAAAAGGTTTAGTAGTGATATGGAACTAGCTGACTAAAAGAGTGTGTTGTAATAATGTTAGTAGAAGTAGTTTTTCTTGGTGTGTGGATACAATTAAGTTGTTTTTGGTGGTTGGTGATAGAAGTTAGCAGTGGGAGGGTGGATACACCTAGGAGCAATAGTAAAAGGTGTATTTATGTGGGTTTGGGTAGTTTGGGCATGGTTTGTTTGGGTTTGGTCATGAGTGAGAGATCTGGTTGGGATGGGGTGGGTGTGGTGGAGGATGAGGGGGTGTTGTTTGTGAATGTAAGGTAGTTAAATGGAAGATTGTGCTTTACAGGATGTGGAATAGTGGAAGAGAAGGAAATGGGTACGGGGTGGGGCAGATTCAGTGATTGGTGGTTAGCATGAGGGGAGTGGCTAAGTTTAGTTGAAATGTAGCACTAGTGGGGGTGGGTGGGAATAGGCGGCAGGGGAGGGAGCGGAGTGAGCCTGAGCACAGCGAGGGTCAGCACAGCGGGACTAACACTAACTCTAATTATATCCCTGGGCTTACTTGTTTCTTTGCGTTGTACACCAAATGTATCTTTTCACTTGTTTCTTTTTGCACCAAATGTGTCTGTTTGGCAGTATTGTGCTAGTTTAATTTACTTATACTTATGCAGTCACACTGAAAAGGGTCTGGGGAAGCTTCCTCACCACAAGCAAGCCAAAAGATAACTTTCAAAATGGCGCCACTCAAGGAGACCCACTAATATAGACTAGTTAATGTGCATGAAGGAGGAGGGAGTTAGAGGAGGGAGATACAGAATGGGGGAAGGTATAACCAGAAAAAGCAGGTAGAGATCTGGCCTGCCCCCTCACAGAAGACTGCAAAGAAAAGCAATCAGCATAAGAACTGGAAGCCTTGGAGCTGTAATGTAAGTGTAAGCAAGGAAGAGTTAGAAGCAGGAAATTAGGAGTGTAAGCAGTTAGTTGCAGAAACACTACTTTATGGCCTTGGTGTGCAAGTAAAACAAAGGAAGGTAAATCTATCCGGGAGACAAAATACACCAAGTAATGTTAAGTTATGCCACCCAGTGGCAATAGACAAAGCTATAGTTGCCTGGGGGGGGCTTGCAGGTGTGTATGCCGGCCAAAACAATGTTTAAAAAATAACTAGCAAAAGTAACAAATGTGTTGTAAAAGGAAATGCAAATAACCAGTCATAATGTTTAAAACATAACTGTTAAGGACCACGTCTGCTAATAACAATAACTGTAAATATCCAGCCACCTATGCAGACTTGTCTGGTAGGTATCTTTATTAAAAAGTGTTATTCTTGGCTTGCAATAACTGTAGGGAGAAACCGAACCATAGCAGTGGTTTTATCTGGCAATGTTGAAGTTGCGGGTGGGGGGGAGCTGTGATGAAGCAGGTAGACCAAGTGTGCTATGCAGACTTGTCTGGTAGGTATCCTTATTAAAAAGTGTTATTCTTGGCTTGCAGTAACTGTAGGGAGAAACCGGACCATAGCAGTGGTTTTATCTGGCAATGTTGCAGTTGCTGGGGGGGGGGGGGCCCGAGCTGCGATGATGCTCATTCCTTTCTCTTACAATATACTTATAACCATATATTTTTATCATTAATTAACACATTTCTTCCTTGTCTTTCTTGCACCCCACAAAAATCCTTCATAAATCACTGCCCTGGACTTCTGATATGGTGAGGACTGAGTGAAGCTAGATATTCACAACCACTCAGAAATTATAGTTTGAGAAAACCTATTGGTTTTAGAGTGCTTTTATAGTCAGCAGTTTACCAATTTGTACAAGAGGTCCTGCTGGCTCTTTATAATGAAGACAAAATTGGTAAATGAGTGAATAATATTACTGAAAAAGTCCAGAAAGTATAAGAAAAATCTGTGGGTATGGCAGAAGATGTGTAGCCTCCTTCAGTACTTTGTGAGGAAGATGCAGAAATAACCATTCAATTTTTTTTAATTAAGAAAATGAACATCCAACTGGAAAATTATATTGTAGAAAATTATCATGTAGTTAACGAGATAACAGAAACAATTAATAAATATTTGAATGTTACTCAACAAGGAATGCAAGCAAGTGAAATCAAAGGCAAACATGGAAGCTTCAGATGTTAAGGTAGTGTATGTGGAAGCAGCCATAGTAGATCAGGGGGATAAGACAGGAACGCCTATAAGAATTTTATACAATAAAAGCTAGTAGCTTGGATGCAATCCACACAGGAGGAGACCATTATTGATAGCTCCCACAGAACTGCTTTGATCCTAGCTGATGTTTTGTCAGATGTTGGTACAGTTTTCACCCTATTTACAGAAAGAAAAAGTACTTGCTTCAGTGGTGAAACCTAAATAGGAAGCAAAAGATCTTTCCATGCAAAGACAAATCAAAATCAGCGGTCTTTGGTTTAAACTACTTTATCCTGCTCATCTTTTTTACAAGTAGTCCTAAGACTTATTTGAAACAGGAGGATGCTCTTTAGGATATTCAGAAAAATTTTATCGCTGGTGCAAAGCACAAGTCACTGAGTGGTCAGTTAGGTGGACATAAGGATGAGTAGTCTAGTATTAACCTATGAACTTATGAAATGATGACAATTCCATTACAAGAAAGGGTGAGAAAGTGGGAAAGGAACAAATCAAATTGGAAGTAAAAAAGTATCACAAGCAAATGACAATATAATGATAATATAAGTGGGAGGTGATGAAAGAGTAGTAGAAGGCATGGCAGATGAACATCTGATGAAAACTTATGCACACTAGATGAAAACGTATTGCGGTCGGAGAGTTAATGTGTTGTTACATTTGAAATAAAGGAGTTTCAGGAGCTGGTTGCACTTCTTATATGTGCCTTTTTCTTTTGGTTCTGGTTCGGATTTGGCACATTCCTCGATTTTTATTGTGCAGTTTGATATTCACATGACATACAGTTCTAACACGTTTGTAACACAAGCATCTTATATGACATAATTATTTACAAGCTTCCAACTACTTATGCTGGCAGTATCTCCTTTCATGACACTTCTTCCCACCTTTGAAGATTCAAGCTAGTCTTTCAAGTGACCCTTGAGAAACATTGCTTGAGAGGAATGAGCCTATCTGGGAATACATTACCCCATTCCTTGTCTTGGGAGCACATGTGCATTGACATTGCTAACCCCACTGTGGTGCTGCAGTGTCATATCAAATGCCTACAACCCAAGGTTCCACCATAGTACTTGGTATTTTGCTGGCTGGCTTGATATAGCCACATTAAGGGATTGTGGTCTGTAACTACAGTGAATTTCCTTCCATATAGATAAGGCTGAAGTTTATGCAGTGCCCACACTATGGCTAGATATTTCTTTTCTATAGCTACATAGCCTTCATCCCTGGGTTGGAGCCTACATATACCACTGAGTGCTGTTCCCCTCTGAGGAAACCTGGCTTAGTAGAGCCCCTACCCCATGGTTTGACGTATCAACATGCACAACAAATCCTTTGCTGTAATCTGGACTGGCTAACACAGGGGGGCCTCCCAAAGCCCCTTTAAGCTTCTGCAATGCCTGCTCACATGCTGGGGTCCACACTGCCTTACAGGACCTGTTTTTCCTTGTCAGGTCTGTGAGGACTGTGAGGGGAGCAGCTATTTTCCTATAATTAGGGACAAACTTTCTGTAGTACCCTGCTGTCCCTGAGAATGGCCTCATCTGCTTTTTCATAAAGGGGCAGGCCATGCCTGAATGTCTTCCACTTTGGCAGGTTCTGGCCTGATCTTACCACTTCCCACTCTATGTCTCAGGTGGGAAACCTCTGCCAAAGCCACCTGACACTTACTGGGCTTAAGGTCAACCCTGCCCTTTGTAGTCTGCCCAGCGACTCTCTGACATGCTGAAGGTGCGCTTGCCAGGAATGACTGTAGATGGCAATATCATCCAGGAAAGCAAGGGTGAAATCTCCTGTTCCTGCTAGGATATAATCTAGCAGCCTCTGAAAATTCACTGGGGCATTTTTCATCCCAAAGGGCATCTTCGTGAACTCATACAAACTGAAAGGAGTCACAAAGGATTACCTCTCTCTAGCACTGGGAGTCAAGGACACCTGCCAGCAGCCCATGGTAAGATCAATAGTGGTAAGGTATTTAGTCCCACCCAGCTGCTCTAGGGCTTCATCTGTCTGGCATGGGGTAAGATTCAGACTCTGTGTGGCTATTTAATTACCTGGTGCTACCATCTTTCTTTGGTACCAGCAGCACTGGGGAGGGCCATGGACTGCTTGACTCCTGGATTACCCCCAGTGCCAACATTTCCTGTATCTCCTCCCTCAGAGTCTGTTTGACTCTCCTAGACACCCTATAAGGGGCCTGTTTAATAGGCTGTTGTCCTGTATCCACATTGTGCTGCACCAGGTGGGTATACCATGGTTTCCCAGTGAACATAGGATCATAGGATCATAAGATATTACTAGGCTAATGGCCCTGGGGCCCTTACAATCCTAGCCAAGAGTTTATCCCCAAAAAAGAAACCTCAGTCAGCAGCTGTCACCCCTATCAATGACAGACACAGGTGAACCCCTGGGATACATTTGTGGTTTCCCATCCACTAATAATGGCTGTGCTTGAAGATGGCCAGTGAGGTACTCTGTTTTGCAAGTTTTGTTGATGTTGCATATTAGTTTAGGCATATCAAGCAGGTAATGCATGAGGAATTAGACTTATGGATATGGGGCATCTCTAGTAGGGCAGGGTCTGAGATTGCCTTGTAGGTGAGACACAGCTCACTTCTGAGCAATCTGTGTGATACCAAGTAGAGTGATGGCAATTTGAGCCTGTCTGCATAGGGCAGGTGTTGGAGGCCATGGATTTCTCTTTGTGAGGTATTTCTATGACCTTTCCAGTTGGTGCAGCTGTTTGGTGAGGGACATACCAAACAGGGTGTTATACTCAATTATTGGCCTAATGAGGGAGGTGTTCAGAGAGGTAATAACCTTTTTTCAGATGCAATCTTTTAACTTATGAGATGAACCAAGTAAAATCTTTTCTGATCACTGCCGCTACATGATAGTTGAATGTGAGATTGTTGTTAACCTGAGTACCCAGGTCTCTCACCGCAGCTTTTGTGCTTAGGGGGTTGCTGTTGATGTGGTAATAAGTAGGGGCCATGTTTTTGTGAAATAGTATCAAAATACAGTTTTTTGCATTTAACTTAAGGCTGTGACTTTGGCACCAGTCATTTGTTGCTGTGAGATGTTAAATTCATTTGGGAAGTCAATGATAGCACCCGACTTACAGTCATCCACAAACTTGGTCACCCACAGGCCCTTTGTCTTTTCCTGGACTTCCAGAAAGTAGATGCCAAACAGTAGGGATCCCAGGACAGATCCCTGCGGAACACCACTAGTTACAGGTCTGCTTTTGGAGGTGAAGGTGCCTGTTTTGACCTTGTGGGTCCTATCAGTGAGCCAGTTGGCCACCCACCTGATGAGATAGGGATTTACACCAAGTTGTGTTAGCTTTTTGATGATGCCTGAGTGAGGGATTGTATCAAAGGCCTTGGCCAAGTCAAGGTAAGCTGTATGTACTGACTTTCCCTCATCCAGGCCTTAGTGACAGTCTGAAAGAAGTCAACCGGGTTCAACAGGTAACATCGACATTTGGCAAAACTGAATTGGGTGGGGTCAAGTGCTTGGAAATTGCCTCTGTCCTTGTTTATGAGCTCCATAATAATATGCTCCATGGCTTTACAAATCAGACTTGTTAAGCTAATGGGGGAGATAGTTTCCAGGGTCAGTAGTGGCACCACCTTTGTACAAAGGGATGACAATGGCAGTTCTCCACTCCGCTGGAATGTACTTAGGCTGTGGCTGAATAGGGTTCTCAATGGCAGAGCTATTTCTTGTGGAGATGGTGTTGAATACAGCCTGGGATACTATCAGGTCCCACGGAAGCTGTGCTCTTTGCCTTGGATAGGGCCTTTAACGCTTGATCTATGGAGATGTGAGGTATAGGACAAGTATCCAGGATGTCGAATGGGCCTTTGGGGGGGATAAGTCAACAGGATAAGTGTAAGTGGTACCATTCAATAGTAATTTGGAACAAACCTGGGCTTTGCCATAGAGGTTCTTGACGTAACTGAAGAAGCTTTTGTGGTTTCCTTTTGTTTCGGAGGCAAATTACAATTCATAATTGGCTTTAGAGGTTTTCTCTAGTTATCTAATTTGCTTGTTGAGTCTAAGGAGAGAGTTTTTCCAGTTTGCAATTTGTTCCTTTTTACCCTTGGACAACAGTTTCTTCATTTTGTTGTAAACCCTGTAGATAGATGATGTCCACCAGACAGGTTTGTTTCCTTGAGGAGCACGTTTTAGTTATGAGGGGTATGACTGAGCTCATACAGTTGAAAGGTTCTTGTATATTGCACTATGTACTGTTCAGCATAGTTGCCTGCATCCTGTAAGGGGGGGTGCAGTGGTTTGAAGCTTCTGATACCCACCCTTAGGAGGTTGCAGTCAGCCTTTGAGAATTTTTTTAGCGTGATTATGGCTGGGGGTGGGTAGGTGAGATAGAAACTTTGAATGAGACAGACCAATGATCTGATCTCAACAGGGAAGAACATATTATGGGAGTGGTGAAGTGGGTACCCATGTTGGTGAGAACCAAGTCCAGAATGCTATCTCCCCTTGTGGGGGATGAGATGAGCTGGTCTAGTGCATTAGAATTGATGAAGTTGAGGAATCATTGGGTGAGTGGATTAGTGCAGGAATAGTTCACCCAGTCTATGGTGGTGTAGTTGAAGTCACCAAGAATTAGGGTGTTGGGGGTACCCTGATGGAGTCAAGTAGGTCCAGGTAGGAGGAGTGGGTGTCATGAGTCATGGGGGGGGGGTCTGTAGCTTTCTATAACTTGGATGGGTGTCTTGCCAACTGTCAGTTGCACCTGGAGTAATTCCAGTGTGTCATGCTGCAAACCAGTCCGGAGGTGTGCCTGTCCTCAATGAAGATAGGGACTCCACCACCCTTAGTCTTCCTGACCTCATTTTTGGGTCGGAATATATAGAATGAGGTATAGCCTGGTAAGGCAGGGGTGCTCTCTGCAGCTTGAACCAAGTTTCCTTGACTGTACAGAGATCGGGATCTTCCAGTGTGAGGAGAACCTCCAGTGAGTGCATTTTCAGGTTAAGGCCCCTAGCGTTAAGCAGCATGACCTTCAATTTGCTTTTTGACAGATCGTTTATGTTGGAAGATTTGTCTTTGAGACATTTCCTAAAAAAAGGCACAATGGGGTGGCAAGAGCCTTGGCCAGGATCTGGAATCCCAGGAGTGACAGATGGAGGCCATCTTTGGCAAAGCATCAAGGCCTGTCAACCATGTCATCCCAGGCAGACAGATACTGGATCCCCTTTGAAAGAGACCAGAAACTAAGTCAATTGTTAAAGTCAATTATTTTTTGTTGGTATTGTGGTATCATTCTTGAAGGTAGCATGCTGCTTAGGGCTAGGGTCACACCTGCCTAGAACACATACTCTGAGAGCTCAATCATGTAGAGATAGTCCAGGGAGGTACATCTCAAGTCATTCACACCAACATGGGCAATGACAGAATCATAATTGTACTTGTGGTGGAGAAACGTAAGTGCAAGCGTGATGTGGTAAATTTTGATACCTGACAGACAACTGACCACAATCTTCTCCTTGTCAAGCCTGGTGAGGGTACATCAGTGTGTCTCACAAGTGAGTCGCCAATGACTAGTATGTTTGGTTTATTGTTATGACTTATGGGCTGCATTGGTTTATTGTTATGCCTTATGGGTTGTGTTTGTGAGACACTGGTGTGTTGTCTGCTGTGTGAGATGTGTTTGGTGTTGTGTGTGGAATGTTTGTCAGTGTGTTTTGGGGGGGTCTCTGCTGTTTAGGTAAGTTTTTATTGAGGACCTCTGCATAGGTGTGTGTGTGTGTTGTGTTTGGTTATGTGATGTGGGTCGTGTGGTGTTTGTGCTGGCTACCTCCTCTTTGTCAGGATTACTGACTGTGGCACGAGAGAGCATGGATTCCAGGTTACTGAAGTAGATGCATTTCTCACAAGTGGAAGAATTATGTGCTAGGAGAAGAGGGCTGTCAGTGAACGTGAGGCAATTGCTACACAATCTCAGTATGACCATGTCGACCAGGCTGGCAAGAGAAACTGATGGGAATTGACCAGACATAGTGTTCTGAATACTTGGTGGACTTATGGAGAGAGAATTTTGATAGGGGTTTGTCAACAATAGTATAGACCACAAAAACCTTCTTAAATGTAAAATAACTGGCCTGAAGCCCAAGTGCTAAAACCAAAACTAAGAGGGTTAGAATAACAGAGAAATTTAATCAGGCTTCAAGGAAGCAGTAATAAATACAGCAGAATAAAAGCACTTCAACACTTAACAGCAAGCAGCAAGGCAAAATAAGGTAATAAAGTAGGTAGAATATTTACAGTAAGAGCAGCTGAATAAAGTTTTTTTTGTTAAGTATGCTCCCAAACTCCTGTATTATCCTGACTGAATTTCTCAAACCCGGGTAGGGGATTGCTACTGGGACATTGCTACCCCTTCCAATGAGGTGTCAGTCCAAGCCTCACTGAGGAGATCAGTCACTAGATCCCTCACACTTCTCCTGCCATCCACTGCAAATACTCAGCACAAGGGCCTCCCTATCATGGTAAGATTTCATCATGTTAACATGGTACAGTTTGTGCCCCTGCCTCCTGCCTAGCAGTACTACCATGTAGGTAACATCACTGACCTTCCTTACCACTTTGTAGGGTCCCTCCCAAGCTGCCTGCAGTTTGTTTTTGTCTGACAGGAATGAGAATCATTACCTGCTGCCCCACAATGTAGTCTCTAGCTCGGGCATTTCTGTCATACAAGACATTTTTCTCCAGTTGGACTTCTGACAGATTCTCCTGGGCCAAGGGCATGAGTTCCCTGAGCCATGTCCAGAGGTTTAGGACATATGCCACAACAGACTCTTTGTGGGATTCACACTCAACCTCCCACTCATCACAAATCAAATCTAGAGGTCCTCTCACCCTATGCCCATACATCAACTCAAAGGGTGAAAATCCTGTGGATTCCTGGGTCACCTCTCTGTAAGCAAACAACAGATAGGGCCAATATTTGTCCCATTCCCTCTTGAACTGGCCTGCAAATGCCTGAAGCATGGTCTTTAGTGTAGTGTTTAACCTCTCCACAAGACCATTAGTCTAGGGATGGTCTTTAGGTGCTTCACCTCAAAACACTCCCACAGACAAGCCAGGAGGTCTGACGTGAAATTGGCACCCCTCAGTCAGTATCTCTTTTGGGAACCTACCCTGCTGAAAATGTCTAACAAAGCATTTGCCACCTTTTCTGCCTCAGTGGAGGACAGGGCCACCACATCAGGGTATCTGGTAGCATAATCTACTACACTAGGATATACTTCTTCCCTGTGGAACTTGGGGTACTCAGAAGCCCCACAATATCCATAACTACCCTCTGAGATGGCTCCTCAGTAATAGGCAAAGGCACAAAAGGAGCTTTGACCTTGTCTTCTGCCTTGCCTACCTTTTGGCACTGCTCGCAGGTCCTGCAGTACCCTGTTACATCCCTGGAAATCCCAGACCAATAATAGTTCTGCATAATATCTCTCTTTGTATGTTTTATTCCCATATGACCTGCAAAAGGGAATGTCATGGGGTATGGCTAGAAGTGCCAGATAGTAGGCTCTGGGCACTACCAGCTGCTGTATTACCTCACCTTCTAGCTCTCCCTCAGGGGTCTATTCTCCGTACAGTAACCCTTTGTCCCAGTATACACATTCCCCCTTTCCATGGGCTACCTCTCTCAAGCCTTGTAATGTAGGGTCTGAGAGCTGAGCCTATCTCAGTTCTCACCTTGTAACCCTTCCCTGTGCCCTTTCCCCAGGAAGTCTGGTATCCTCTGACAGCAGTGCCTCACTGTCAGCTTGGGTGCCACTACTCAACTCTGCCCCCGCAGTCACTCATTTGAAGTAAACATCAGTACCAACTAGCAGCTATGGCTCAGCTTCAGTCTCACTGCAACAGGGTAGCTCCCTCCCTGACGTAACCACTTCACCAGTCCTGGCTTCAAGTGTGCCGTCTGTCTGGGTCCCCCCAATGTTATCAGACCCGCATTCCTGTTTCCAAGCCTGACTAAGTGTCACTGCATGCACACAAAGTACTGCATTATCAAAATCATTCCCTATTAGGACATCTGTAGGGATATCATAAAACACACCTACTTACTTGCTTCCTTTCCACCCTCCCAGTCATGATGAACCTAGCCAAAGGTATTTGGAATGGGGTCCCTCCTAAAGCTCTGACCAAGCTAGTAGTGCTCCTCTTTAACCATTGCAGTCTTCACAATGGTTAGGTCAGAGGCTGTGTCTCTATCAGGAATGGCCTGTTTGCCATCTACTAAGATACGATATAACCGCTTGTGGTAGTTTGGTACCCTTGTTGACTCCAGAAAACTTACTGCTGGCATTCTGTCATTCCCACTTGCTGGCACCCCTATCTTTTGTTCCGCCCTTACCTCCATGGATCTATATATATATATATATATATATATATATATATATATATATATATATATATACACACATATATGCTACATGGCCCGACTGGTTACATTTAAAACATTTAACCCTTGCACCTGGCCATGCACTTGAACTAGTAGCTTCCCCTGCTACTGTCAGACTCTGTTGAAGCAGTTTAGGCTGCCCACCATGGGATCCCCAGTAAGACTCCCCATTGGCACAGCTAAAATGTTGAGATCTCATGTTCCTGTGCAGTAATGCCCTGCTTGCTAGGTATAGGTCTCCTTTTTCTCCAACGCATCTGAGTGTTGCATTCTCTATCTGCCAACAGATTTTCATGTTGTCAGGCAAAGTGCTAAGTGCTTGTTTTCTCACCAAAAGGTTGGCCACCCCTTCAAAAGTGATGACCTGACATGCGGTCACCCACCTATGAAAATAAGTGTAACATAATCACTCACATTTTCATTTGCCTTGCGTCCATGCTCACACAATTTTTTTCTATAAGCATCAGGTGTTAACTTAAAACACTCTAATAAACAATTTTTAACTGAGTTATAATTTAAGCCATCAGTATCAGACAATTTACAAACAGCAGTTACAGCATTACCTTCGAGTACCCAGAGCCATTGGTCGACATTATACTGTTTACATATCCTTTCAAACATATGAATAAAACTATCAGAATGATCACCCCTCTGTAAATTGTGGAAGAAATTTACTGAGATTTATTGCTTCTGGGGTTTGGTACTTCCTTCCCCATTACCTCCATGACCCTGGCGAAAAGTCAGCATTTTCTTTTCAAGTTGCCTCTGCCTCTCATTATCTTCAGCTCCCAGATGCTTCAGTCTCTCTGCTGACTCTTAATTTCATTTGTTTCTGTTTCTCTTTTTCTGCAGCCTCCAAACACTGCAGTTTCTCATTTTCTTCAGTCTCTAAATGTCACAGTCTCTCTGCTGGTTCTATTTCCAAACATTTGGCCTCCAGTTCAAGTCTCTTTAACTCCAGATGGAATTTTAAGTCCTCTGAGGCAAAGTTGAACTGTCCATTTTCTGAGAGTTGTACATCCCCAAGGCCAGTCTGGCTGTCTTCCTGGTTGCTGGTCTGTGATGCAGCTGTGACTATGTCTGCAATCATTTTTTGCTTTATTCAGGTTGGCATGCACCTGGCATGCACCAGTCCTATGGCTTGGCACATTTCAACCAAATGGCCCCTTGTCAGCTTGCCATACTCCTCTGCTGATATCCCTGCCTGCTCTCCCTGGCTAAGTAAGCTAACACAATAATAAATATGGCTGTTGTGATATGAAACTCTAAATGTCTACCATGTGGCTGCATGAGAGTACAAACACCTTCTTTAGTGACAACTTTTTACAGGTACAGGAGTTCAATATCCCCACCACTGAATGCCAATATGTGATGTGGTGATCCCACCACTGCCAACCAAATGTGATATGGAAATCTCACCACTGCCCACCAAATGTGCTAACCCACCACTGGACCAGTAATCAAGGAACTTCAATCCTCACCTCTGGGAACAGTGGGGGATGTTCACTGAGAGGATGACAAGTACACCCACAGTATTTCCAGATGCAGCTCTCTGCATCAAGTGCAATTTTCCATAAGAGCACACAGAGATCACAGTCAGTCCGGGGATGGTTTCTCACTCTTCCTCCAGATCCCCAGTAAGACTCCCCACTGGCACAGCTACAGGGTTGAGATCTCAGCTTAGTGACCAACCAGTGCGTCCTTTCCCAAGTAGCTGACACACACATTCATCTGGGAAAGGCTGGCACAAGTTTAATATCTATGCCTCCTTCTTCCAAGACTATAAGGTAGTTACCCCTGCCCCCAGTTACTCCTTATCAGCTGCTTTAAGGCTGTTCCAAGGGTTCTTCCAAATATACTGAGTGATATTAATATTAATACAAATGGTAGTTTGACCAAGAGCAAGGCTATTAGGAGTGGCTCACACAGTATCACCAAAAAATATGCAAGTACTCTCAAAAGTTAAATATCACTGCACAGATCCGCCACAATGAAAGGTTTAAATATATTTAATAATAAATAATAAAAGAAGAAGACAATACTAAATATATATTCAGTGTCATCAGAGTTCAAAACCACAGGAAATATTTAAAGTAACATTGCAGTTCAAGCTCACACAAAAAAATATCTAATCTAAGCTTCACTATATTCCTAACTGTAGAGAGTTATTCTGTTCCCTAGAAACTAATTTAATTAGAGCAAGGCAGATGTTGTGGTGAATAGTTCTTCTCAGGTCCAAGATCAAATACAGAGAGCTCTGTCTCACTAAGAGACTTGTCAAATTAATATTTCAAATATTACTACTGGGATAGCTTGCAGAATTACATCACTTCTTGTCATCTGACTTCTAGTTCCCAAGCCAAAACCTCCATTGCTGGCTGCTGGTAGCATTTAGCATTTACCTGTAAAAATACATAGACAAGGGCTGTGCTCAGATCTTTGACAGATGCTGGAAGTCACAAAACAATTGCATTCCTTTCAAGACTAGTAATTAGTTCACCCTAAAGACAATACAGAAACCTACTAGTACAGACTTTATGTCTCTTGCAGCATTAAGAACTGAAAGATACAATCTTTTATGGCCTAGCCTATAAAGTAATTTAATTTCAGATATTTTTCTAAAGTTTGCTGGACTGAGGTTAACCTACTGTATTCCATTTTCCACTGTTAAAATATATTAGTACATTTACATTTCTGTCCTCTTCCAGTAGGGCACACTGTGGCTATGTTTTAAATGCAGCATTTTGCAAACACTTTTTCAACACAGACATCTGTATAGAGCAGTTCGATATACACATGACATACAGTTCTAATATATTTGTAACAGAAGCATCTTATATGACATATAATTATTTACAAAATTCCAGCTAGCTATGCTGGCAGTATTGCCTGTCATCACAATTACAATTAATATTGCTAATTTAAAGATTTTTTCTTGGAATATTAATGAAATAATGGATCCAAGCAGAGGAAAATGGGCAAGTTGCTCTGTTACAGACAATATTTCTTTGACCAGAAAGATAAAATAACAAAACCTAAAGCCCCAGAACCTTAACATCCATAGTGGGCAAATGTTATGAAAGATGTGTGATAGAACTAATGTGCAAAACCAGTATTAATATAACAATAATTGACACAGAACATTGTGGCTTCATTAAGGGTGATCAATCATGTGTTATTTAATAAATTTGTATGAACAGACTGCAACAGCCTTACATCCAGGATTATCTCCAGGAGTTATATACCTAGATCTTGCTAAGGCTTTTGACTACTTACCATTTTCTGTAATTCACAAATGTTTAAGTAAATCTGATGTAAATTATTTCCTTTATCAGATGGATTATGTCATGGCTAATACAGAGCAGTGTGATAAGATAGAAAATATTCAGCCTGATTATCTACCCATTAGTTCTAGTGTCCCACATGAATACTTTTTGGGTCAAGACTTTTTAATATACATTTTCCACAATGCCAAAGAGTAGGACATTTTAGATTTCACAGACATACTAATGACTGCAAACTCAGATTCATAAAACAAAGTAATAGCATGACTGAAGATACAAAAGTTTATATGATGTCACTAGAAGAATGAGCAGCAGCTACAGGACTGAGGTTCACTTTAGATAAATGTAATATTATGTACTTTGGTAAAGAGATATTCAGAAATTCTACATATTAACATCAGTATCACTTATGGGAGTTTCAGTACAAAGATTTTCGGATTATGATGACAACTAATTTATTCTTTGGCATCCGTGCTAATTTAATTAATACTAAAGCTAGAAAATAAATTGACTACTTGTTGAAAAATATTTTAACAAGGGCTGAGGACTGTCTCAAACTAGTACAGAATGCTTAGTAATTACAGCAGCCACTAGTATAAGAAGTGTGGATTTCACAGTGTCAGCACAATACATGTAGCAGAGTCATTTACCTGGGGCAGTATCTGAAGCTTCATTCACATCAACGCTGTCAACTAGAACAAGAAATAAAATAATATACTTTAAGTTAGAGCTGTATACATTGCCTAAATACATTTTTTTTTTACTTTGGCTATGCATTATTATATATATTTTTATAAAACATAATAAACTGCCAGTCATAGAAACTTACATGACAGCACTTTTATATCTATGACTAAAAGTACGTCCAGAAAACAAAAGTGGTTCCATTTAACATTACGCTTCATACCTGCTATATAAATTTTGAAGAGCAAAATAGTTACTACAAAATGGTGCCTTTCGGCCCATTTCTGAATGTTATAGAAGATGACATACAGTATCACGTTTGTGGTAGGCAGGAAATGAGAACGATTTGTGGTTCATTTTGGTTTAGCATACATTTTATCCCTTGTACATAATAAAACTAAGCTCAAGGTGGATCATTGTGAGATCATATGAAGTCCTAGTGCAGATGTTTCTCTTTGTATATCCAGCTGTTAAATTTCTACCTGTGTTCCTTAAAAATAGATGGCTTTGCATTCTGAGAAAATGCATTTAAGGACTTTTGCTGTCAGCCATTAACTGCATTCTAACAGTAGGTGAAAAGCTACATAGGTGGTCCTACTTTAACAGATAAATCTCATGCACCATCATGTTCTATGTATTTCTGCTAAAGTCTCAATATAGTGATAAACTCCCTGCTCCTAATTCATTAGAGCTACTAGTTATAATAACGTCAGTCTGGCTATTTCTATATATTCTGCTTCCTCTTTTTATTGTTATATCATCCATGTTTTTTTTCTTTTACTGTACCATGCCTTCATGTTCTGCATATACACCATGCCATACAACTATTATGTCAGAAGAGAGCAGCTTTAATGGATTACTGGATATCTGATTACTCAGCTCCATTATCCCTGACATGTAAAGTTAGTTATTGTGACCCGCCCCTGGACATTTAACTAATAGCAGGGAGTAAGGAATGAGTCGAGATCATTTTGAAAGGGATCTCCCTGTTAAAGAACATTCCTGCTACTGTGTAGATTAGTGTTTTACCACTCCCAACTTTTCCCTTAATATTTCAAATCTGACACTACGAGGACACTGTAAGACAAAGGCCACAAACAAAAACTAGAGGAAAAAAATAAAAAATGAAACATTTATTCATAAAAAAATAATCATACCATTAATGAGCTGCAGAATTTGTTATGCAAAGGTTTCTAAGTGAGCTGCAAATAGAATGAGCTTCTGCAATCTTCTTCAGATTTCTCTTGTTGTTTCCTTTCATGCTGGGAACAAACCGAGATATCTAATTTCTTGCCACACATCTTATAAGATGCTATCATAGCCGGCCTTAGGCATAGGCCAACTAGGCGGCCGCCTAGGGCGCCGCTGTAGCAGGGGCACTTTTCCAGTATTTATCTGGTGTAGGGAGACCAGGATGGGAGCACTGGGTGGTGTTGTGGGGGGTGCCGTGGAACCCTTTTTCCTAGAGCACCAATTGACCTAAGGCCGCTCCTGGATGCTATCTAGAGTGTAAAGTGACTCCTGTTGCTGTCTGTATTATATACAGAGAAACTCAAGAACATATAACCTTAACAGAGTCCTGGATCTATAGTGCCTGCACTGACATGCCTGTAGTAATTCAAGGTGAAGGCACCTCTCTCTCCAAAATATTTACACCTGTCCTTATGACTATAAATAGGAATTATACTTTAATGCATTCTATTGGGATGTAGTGCAGTAAAAGATTTGGACATTTCCCTCCATATTTTGCTTAAGCTTAACCTGCAGATGATGCCCAAAATTCCAGAAGCAGACTTTGAAGGTCTACTAAGACTATTAGTAATTATACAATGACCCTCCATTAATATTCCAAAATGTGCACACTGATTGGCCAGCATTTCCATTGTAAATCCCGCAATATACCAACGGAAAAAAGGCCCAGTCGACCAGACTTTTTTCCATTGGTATAAAGTCCTCAAAATATCTTTTTTTTAAACAAACAAAAAAAAAAAAACGGAGCAATAGAGACTTTCTTTTCTCTGTTGCTTCCGTTTCTAAGCATTGATGTACTAGGTATGCGTGGGATGCAAGTCCCATACGCATGCTCAGTACATCAAAACAAGGAAACAGTGAACCACAACCAGTGGAAGAACAGTAATGCGCCGTTATACAAAGACATTATTTAAGAAAAGTAAGTATTATTTTCTTAAACAATGTCATTGTATATTAGCAATAACCGACTCAGTAGTTGTGGTATATTGAAATTTACCCACGGTTCGCTTTATTTCATCAGTTGGGCTTCACCCTTGTGATTAAACCACACCAACCATGGGTAAATCTTCAATATAACACACCACATCGTCAGTTATTTCTTTATTATACAATGACTGGACATTAACATTCAAAAATGTGCACACTAATTGGTCAGCCCAACTAGTGTGCTTGTTGTAAAATCGAGCACATAGCAATAGAAAAATGTCCATTAGCCTGGACTTCCTTCTATTAATATATGCTACAGAGCTTTCCGGTTTTCTTGATTTAAAAAAAAAATAAAATAAACTTTAAAATCCAAACATTTCACAGGTAGGAGATAGACAAAGCAGAGAAAATCAGATAATTTACGCAAAGCTAAAGAAATGTACCTGAACCTTCCTTTATTTTCTCTGCCCTGTTTCTCTCATACATCTAAATTGTCTGGATTTCAATTTTTTTGTATTGAAGAAAAAAAATCAATGGAGATCTTCCTTTCTCCATTGCTTCCTTTCCAAAGCACTGATGTACTATCTGAGTATGGTTGTAATTCCCATACACATGCAGAGAACATCAAGAAAACCCCATGATATGAGGAAAAAGTGAAAGAACACCACAGTGCCATTATACAAAGACATCATTGAAGAATAGTAACTTTTTTCTTAAATGGTATCATTGTATAATAGCAATAACACATGGCTAGGTGTGGGTAATGCTGGATTTACCCATGGTTGGCTTTGTTTGGTTACTTGGGCTATGCATCTAGCATTACCCACACCAAGCCATGGGTTATTGCGAGAAGAATAGTCACAGTCATCTACCTTGCTGATACCCACTTCCATAGTATGTTATTAATGCATGGGTTTGCACCAGTATAGTACAGAACTTCATAAATCACTGAAAGTAACAGGAGAGACAAGGAATTCCTCTTGCGTCCTTTTTGACCAAAGGAAATAAAAATAAGAACAGCTGATGTGTTCTGTAACACAGCTATTCCATTATATTGGGACTTGAAGGATGTTATTAGTGACTCTGGGAATACAGAAAGTTTCTCGCCACCTCTGTGTATCACATGCATTCTCCATGTCTGTCTATATTTGCTTGTGTATCCATTAGTGCATGGAGAAACACAATCTCGCAACAGTAATCATGGTATAATATAGGAAATTAAGTCAACTGCTGCAATAATCATAGTATAATGTATGTAATTATTGCTAATTACTTAGGTGTGCCTTCAGCCACAGTTCTTACAAGCCTTATAAAGATAAGTTATACATTAGGTAGTTGAGTTATGGACCTTTTACATGCTCTCTGGAGAATCTGGTTATGAATGTATCACAAATATATGTTTATCTTTCATAGCCATTAGAAGAAACCCTCCCAGTCATTAGACCTTTTGCAGTGTGAGCTGTATTATTGTAAGTTATGACTAATAATGTGCAAGCAGAAAGGCCCAGCTTACCTCATGAGAGCTTTCTATTCTGGCCTGCTGATAATTCGATTTTTGTTTATTTTGTTTTAAATACTACAGTGAAGTCCTGTAGAAACTATAAAAAGGGTCTAATGAGTTCCTTCATTCCAAGATCAGCATCATTATGTGATGTGTTTGCTGACAACTAATCTATCTGCCAGAAGTCCTGCTCAGTTCAACATACATGACTGTATGTGTAAGTGCATTTGTAATTTCTTTGCATTTGTCTTCGTAGAATAACTAGAATATATCTGACTGATGTATTTTCAGAGTTCTATATGTCAGCAGGCTGCGTTTGAAATAAATAAATAAAGTTCTTGTCTGGACTTTTAACTGAAAAATTATTTTTTTTTTATTTTTTTTAATTTTGTTATCATTCCCATGCATAAGGGAGGACCTTTCACATACTCAAGTAATTAATAACCCATAAGTTTGACCAGCCTCATTTGCATAACCATGGAAAGACTTCTCATAGAATTAGTCAATCATGACATAGGAAAACTCCAAACACTGGACCAGTGTCAGTTTGGATTTACCAAAGGAAGGTCATGCTTACTCAACCTGATGATTTTTTTGAAAAGGTCATCACAGCAATGGATGAAGGCAAAATAGTACATACTGTATACCTTGACCTCACAAAAGTCTAATTAAACTGTGAATAAACCCAGTGGAGTCCCCCTGGGTTCTGTGCTGGGACCTCTCCTGTTTGGCATCTACTTTTCTGAAGTAAAAGCCAATATGTAAGGGCACTGGCACACTACCTTTGCAGATGACTGCAAGCTAAGAATAGTCATGGAATCCCCAGATAACTTAGCTATCCTGCAGGAAGGTTTGTCTCAAACAAATAGCTGGTGTCAAAATCATGGTTTGAAACATAATTCTCAACTGTGCAGATTTTCCCAGAATATCCATATTTTTCCCTAATATTTTCAGTCTGTTCCTCATAAAATGCTGTTTTTCTGACCAATATTTGACAAATCATTGAGAACTGAAGTCAGAAAATATTGGCAGATATTTGAGTTTCAGACTTTATACATTTTAGAAAACTAATGTCAATGCAAAACCTGTTATTGTATCGATTTTCTAAGTTTTTAAGAAGAATATATAAAAATGTTTCGATTTGTGGGCATTTTCCCCCATTATTTATGGTGTTGTCCAAATTTCTTGCTTTGAGAGGTTGAGAGGTATGGTTTGAAACTAAATGCCAAAAAGTTGCCATATTGCCTATTAAATATATATTGCATATAAAATACCATATTGGCTTGTATGTACTATACTGTATTAGAGCAGTAGATGATATTAGGTAGCTTATACTGCCATGGCAATGAGTACAGCAGGACAACTCTGTAAACTCACCTTATTAATAATGCAGAAGGCACTCTAGGGAGCATAGCTACACAAGGTTACAAAGCTGGGCAGTTTTGTGCATCATCTTTATGAATAGTAGACACATCACAGCACTGGGTACAACATTACTAAAATGTACATTGCAGGACAGCACTGCACATACTCTTTATCAATAGTGCACTGAACATTACAGTGTGTACCACATTACCCATGCCAATTGTGCAGCCCATTTATGAACTGTAAATAAAGCACTATAATGGCTAGATTATTACCCAAAGGATGTAATGTGGGAAGCACTGTACATTCTCCTTATGGCTAGTACACAAGGCATTTCATTGGGTATACCATTACTGAAAAGATGCAGAAAAGGGCAGCATTTTGCATCTTCTTTATGAATAGTGTGTGATACTGCAGTGGATACACCATGACCCAAAGGGTACAGAGGGAAACAATAATATGCATTCCCCTTATGAACAGCACTCAAAACACTGCAGTGGGTACACCACTGGCCAATGAGGGAATAGACTGCAACATTGTGCATTCTTCTTATGAATAGCACCCAGGGTATTGCAGTGCACAGAATGCTACAGTGGCAAAAGGAGCACCTACAATTTAGCTGTACTACAATGGATGTGACAACATACCACTGGGGTCAGCTACTCTGGGGCTAATGATGGTATTTTGTACAACGCTATCCTTTCCATTTAACACAGGGTTAGCTAAAAGTGGGACATAAATGTCATCTCTTTTAGTCTTCACTTCTGAGATTAGATTCTGGATAAGTGTCTCCGGATAACCTCTTCTCAAAAACATAACTTTCAAGTTATCACATTCCCGTAAAACATACTCAGTCTTAGTTATCATATGAGCAGCCTGAACCAATTGCCCCTTGACCATTGATTTCTTCTGCATGAAAGGGTGTGCACTTGAATAGTGCAAAAAATTTAGGAATGAGTAGGTTTTCTGAAAATGGAGGATAGACTCAAATCACTAGTCTCTTTTTTCCAACCAAACATCCAAATATGAAATCTGATCTTTCCCAATTTGATGTGCAAACTAAAGAAAATGAGTGAGCTCCCTGATATAGTCCAAGAACAAGGGAATGTCTTCATTTTCTGAGTCAAGCCAAATGATAAAATGCCATCTTGGTAACGTACATAACGTTTCCAAGAGTCACTGAATGAACTATTAAACAAAAATGTATTTTCCCACATAACCATGACAGCATTATCTTACAAGCCCCTGCAGGCTGACCCTATAGCCACCCCTTTAGTTTGTAAAAAATATTGATTTTCAAACAGAATGAAATTGTTCTGTAGTACTATGTCAAGTAAGTTCACATAAATGTTTTTCTTCTCTTGTCCTAAATCCGCATGATTATCCAAAAATTCAACAAACCATGACAACCCAATTGAATGTGGAATAATAGTATAAAGGTTGTTAACATCAATTGTGATGAAAACAACATGCTGTTGTAGTACCAAATTGTTACATCACTCTAAAAAATCCCAAGAATCTTTTACTAGATGTGGTACATTTTGTAATGTTGTTTTCAAATTGAAATACAAAAGTCTGTCATCGAAGCTGTAACCAAGTACCTTGCATCTGTAATAGGGCACATGGGAGGATCATGGATGTTCTTATGGATGTTCTTATGGATCTTGGGAACTCTGAAAATTGTGGGGATCAATGGATCCTGTACTCTAAGAAAACGATATTTATCTTTATCAATTTGCCCCTGCATAACTATGTTGTACAATGATGTATACATTTTTTTGTATGCCATGTTGACCTCATTTTTAAAACCTGGGTGTAAGATTCATCAAATAGAATGTCATACATTTTACCAGCATATAAGGTAATTGGTTTTCCTAGTCACTACTTAAGTTTTTCAGTGTTGGAGAGATTAGCTCCCAGTGTGAGGGGGTGGCCCATTTGGGTTATATTTAGAAATGAAATAATTGCTAAGTCCCCAGGTCTCAGTGGTACACTATCTATTGTTAGCCTGCTTAATTTTAAATCATATCAAAGGTGATAATGTTGTTGCATTTTTAAGTGTTTTAGTTTTATTTGTGCGGTATTTTTGTTGGAATTTATATATATATATATATATATATATATATATATATATATATATATATATATATATATATATATATAAAACAATATGCCTTTAAGATGTCATTAATTGAGAAGTCATATGACTTTTTATATTTAAAGTTTGAAAATCTTGGTGGCCAGTTTTTTTATCTGAAGAAGTCTGGCATTGGTTTTAGGATGAAAAGTGATTAATTAATAACATTTTTGAGCAAGTTTTTTCAGAAGTGACTGCTTCTGTTTTTATGTGAAGAAAATATTTTTAAAAATTTGGTACAGCCACAGGATATGAAGTGCAAGAGGAAGTATTTGGGAATAAAAGGTAAGGATATATAACAAATGTTAGCTTATATTATAAAGAAAGAGATGTGGGAGCTTGAGTTGAAATAATTAAAGCTTTAGACAATGTACAGCATGACCAAATGAGATGTGACAGGGCAATGGTGGTTTAATTTTTACAAGACGTATAGAAGTACATGGGTAAGAGTATTACTAAATGGAGACATTAGTGAGAAGATGAGGATGTCAGAGCAAGCTGCAAGTTTGTCCTATTAGTGAAGGTATGTTTGATGCAATAATGGCAAAAGTAAAGGGTTGGTGAGGCAAGGGCGAATATGGAAATGACTTAATAAGATGAGTTCATAACCGTGGGTAAAAGAGATGCTGGGATGGTAAAAATATTCCAGAGAAGGGATAGTATCTGACACAAACCTGTCCCTCCAGCATGTCCTATTTATGTGGCAGATGAGATTTAGGTCCCTAGATCAGGTACTTCTGATGATACTTGTTTTGTGGATGTGTATCAGAGCTGGATCAGAGGATGCTTTATAGATCAGGTGTAGACTGCCTCTCAGCAGTATGTAGGGGACCGAGTACAGGGATAGGGATAGGGCTTTGAGCGGGTCTGCATAGGAGGTTTACTGTGTCCTGTATTCTTTTTGTGAGGAACCTCTGTGGAACTCAATTGTTGCATAAGCCTGGTTAGGTACATTTTGAAGGAGGAGATGTACTCAATGATTGGCCTGATGAGACAATGTACAGTGAAACAATGACATCCTTGGACCTAGATGTCGTACCCTTGTTTATAAGCTGTATAACCTAGAATGATTTCCTTGCTATGGTATACACATGATGGTCAAAGGCCAGGTTACTGTCTACATGTGATCCAAAACCCTAATCACTAGGTCTACTCTTAGGGATGTATTATCAATGTGGTAGTTTCCAGAGGTAGCCATCTTCTCAATGGATACTAATATACATTTATTGGCACTGAGTTTATGACCATGGTTCTAGCATCAGTTATTTGTCTTATTCAAGCCATTTTGGAGGAAATTTCTGTCTTTTGCATATTTTATGACTGCGGCTAGTTTGCAATTGTCTGCAAATTTGGTCATCCAGAGGCCCTTGATGTTGGCCTTTACTTCAAAGAAGTGGATGCCAAAAAGGAGTGGTCCCACTACCAAGCAATGAGGGGCTTTGCTCGTGACTTGCCTTTCTTTGGAGGTAAATACCCTTATCTTAACTTCTTCTGTCATATCTTTTAGCCAGCTGGCTATCTAGGAGGTGCCATGGTGGTTTACACTGAATATTGTCAGTTTGTCTGCAATGCCTCAGTGGGGTGTTGTATGCTTTGGCCAGGTCAAAGTAGGCAGTAAGCACTAATCTGATGTTGTTAATCTTCATTCATTCCTTACTGATGGGTGTTGGTTCCGTCCTCTGAACCAACTCGGCCTTATAACAAGCTCGTGCCAGCCAAAAAACTCTCGAGCTAAGCTTTTACTCATAGTGCCCCTCTCCCTGTTACCTCAGATCTCGTTTGCTGCATAGATATCAAGATGTGTCAAGCCAGCTCTCAGCTAAGTACTATAGAAATTTATCTTTGTTAAAATCCTTTTTTTACAGATTTCTTCTTTAAAATCTATATTTTCCATCTCTCTTGTTAATCGCTAATCTTTTACACCTTTCAAGTATCCTTTTTTTTACCTTTTACCCCCTTTTCCTACCAGTTTGGTACTCTCTGTACCATCATTGGTACAGGCCTCTCCTCCTTCTAATTTCTTCCTTTCTTACCTTTTTGAGGTCATTCTTGATACCATTGTTGGTACCCTTTCCTTTTTATCCCATTTCTATTGAAAAAAAAAACAAAAAAACTTTCTTTAAAATCTTATTTAGTTATTGTGTCTGCGTGTTTATAGTTACATTTCTTTCTTAACCTTGCTCCGCTATGTCTGAGAAAAAAGGAACAACAGGTTTTAAACAATGTGACCAGTGTGGCCACAAAATGCCAAATTCTGACATCCATACTTCATGTGTTTATTGCCTGAATGTTCCGCATTTATTGTACAACCAACATGTGACATTTGCAAAGGTTTTAGTTCTCGCACGTTAACAGAGAGGAAAAAAAAAACTAATACTAAAGGGTTTTCTAAAAACCCTTTTTTCAGGGGCTATTTCTGGGTTGGAGGGCTCAACCCCTCTTAAGAAGGAACAGAAAAGAAGAAACAAAGAAGCCATTCCTTACCTTATTCCGCTCAAGGCAAAAATCCCTAAAGATAGCACCAACATCTTCGGCACTGGGGACTCAACTCCCCTCCATGGTGCTGTCCTTGGTTCCAGGACCTCATTTATTCAACTTGGTACTGTTTTCAATTGCATTCTCTCCAGCACCAACCATGGTACCGATAAAAATCATTGTACCATCCATGTCATTTACTACTACTTCAGCTCAATGCCTTTTGGCACCAAAAATAGTAATCCAAACACCGGTCACCCCCCCTCTAATACATCTTACTGGTGTTGAGACCATGGTGCCGATAGGAGAATCAGTCCCTCAGACCCGATATTCCCCTACTTTAGATCCATTTTTTGGGCAACAATTCATCCTTTTCCTTGACTGGCCTGAGTCTCCGTCGTGGATATCAACCCGCTCCTCCAAGAGCCTCTCAGAACTTGATGTGGTGTGACTGGTAGATCAGCTCCTGATGGCCAGAGCAATCTCAACACTTTCCAAAAACCCCCTCCCATCTGGAGCCAGGGGGGTTTCTCCACAGACTCCTGCATATTCTCCTCCTTTGACCTCCCTGCAGGTATCGAAGCCCCTGTCACCAACGCCTTTCCCGGTTCCAGCTTCTTCAGTTCTGCTGGTGAACTTCACTGTGGTTCCAGAACCGGCCTTTTGGCCTTTGACTCATTCAGATCCAAGCCATCCTCGGGATCGTCACTGGGCTGCCGGCACCGTGATCCCTAGTACTAGCCTATTTTTTCTACGGCACTGTCCAATACAGTTCAGGGAGTCTTAGCAATGCCAAGTCCTCTTGGGGCTCCTTCCCTGGGAGTGGGCTCATCGGAGTGAGGTGTGGCTCTGGTTCAGAGGTTGTCCTTCTCAGTTCCGGGCTCCCATCCCTCTTTGGGTGGGCCAGCTTTCCTGGTGATGGAGAGGGCCCTTGGTTCCTTCAGAGTTGGAGTATTTTACATACGCTTCCTCTGAACCACAGCTGAAACAGTCCACCACTTCAGGACATTGAGCACAAGAGCCTAAAGATACCCTACCACAGGGCACTCTCTCTTCTGACTCCTCTTCAGATGTCCCCACTGAAGAAGTACCACATAAGAAATTGTGCAAGAGGAAGCAATTGGACTCCACCGAGGAGTTCCTCATGGAAGATACGGACTACATTGAAGGGGAGGGGTCCCCAAGGCCAACCCCTGAGGATGTCTCCTTCAGAGACATACTGGAAATTGTAAAACAGCAGGGAGGCTGGAAACTCACCAACCCCTTCACCGAGGAGTCCGTATTCTTGTAGACTTTTCATGCTCGACCCTCTACTTCTTGGGTGATCCCACCTGCAGACGAACTAGTCCAGCTTGTCATGCAGTGTGCATGGAAGAATCCTGATACTGTTGAACCAATCCCCAGGAGACCAGACAAAATTTTATCCCAACCAGAAGAAAGTCCTCACTGGTCCAAAGGCCTACCAGTATATGCTACGGTGGTGGTGGCAGCCATTAAGAAGGAGCTTGCCGAGGAGAGCCATACTGTCCATCCCCCAAACAGGAAGTCTCAGGCTATGGACAGGTTAGGGAAGTGAGTGCCTGCCTCATTGACCTTTGCCATTCGGTCCTTGAATTACCAGGCACACTTTACCAGGCTTCAGAGAGACTTAATGTCAGAACTCTCAGGAACCTTAGCAGGAGCAGTCTCTGACAAGGTACAAGACAAAGTTGCCTTGCAGCTTGCAACTCTGGAATCTATATCTAACTCGTCCATGCAGTTGATATCTCACTTTACCAAAGGGGTGGCTAGACCATTGGGTTTGGGCATTGTCATCAGACGTCACACCTGGATACGGCTTTGTGATTTTGCGGACCCTTTCAAGTCTCCCTTTCTCAATGCTCCAGTGGAAGCAACTTCTCTCTTTGGCCCGAAAGTGAAAGACACATTAGCCAGGTGTGAAAAGGATGGCAAGACCCTGTCTGCCATGGGCATGTGTTTTTCCATCCGCCAGCAATCCTTCTCTAGGAATCAGAGGCGTGGAAAGATGTGGCACAAGAAATCCCAGGGTCCTTTCCGTGACACACATGGCAAGTTTACCCCCAAGGCAGAGAGGGTAACTCATCTGGAAGACACCCCTACAAAGGCAGATGGCTGCATAACCAGGGATCCAGAAATTATTTCCCTGGACAGCCCTACCAGTGCTCCGGAAGAGCTGCCAAATTGCTTACTTCTGGAAGCAGTTGGGGATGTTTCTCTCTGCACCACCCTGCCTAGCAAACAGTAACCACAGATTCTTGGGTGCAGAACATAATTGCCAGAGGTTACCACATACCAGTCAATATTTGGTCAAACCCATTAAGACACATTCCTGATGTTCCACCCAGTCAAAGGGAAGCAGCATCTCAAGAAATACGAAAGGTGCTTCAAAAAAAGAGTCATCCAAGCAGTCCCATCAGACCAAACAGGATCCGGACTTTACTCAAGGTTCTTTTTAGTGCCAAAAGAGACAGGGAACTGGAGACCAATCTTGGATCTCAGTATCCTAAACAAATTTGTCAACCAAACAAAATCCTGGATGGTCACGGTTCAGTCTATCCTAGCCTTCCTGGAGAAAGACTATTGGATGTGCTCAATAGATCTTCAGGATGCGTACTACCACATAAACATGGACAAATGTTCCAGAAGATTCCTTCACTTCCAGGTGGGAGCCAATCATTACCAATTCCAGGCACTGCCCTTTGGACTCTCTGTGGCCCTCAGAGTGCTCATCAAATGCATGGCAGTGGTAACAGCTCACTTGAGACTGCAAGAATTCCGGGTGTTTCCATATATAGAGGTTTGGCTCCTTACTTGCCCCACCAAGTATCTACTGGTTACAGCCTTACATAACACTAGAACTAGAAAAATACCTAGGAATCTTAATAAACAAGGAGAAATGCAAGTTGACACCGTCTCATACCCTGGACTTTATAGGAGCAACTTCCAATACTCATTCTTGCCTAGTCTTCCTTCCATGTCACAGATTAGAAAGACTGAGGTCCCAACTCCAGGTGATACTCTGTCAGGACAAAGTTCCAGCTCAGGCTGTCCTTCAACTTCTAGAATCAATGGCAGCATCAATTACAATAGTTCCCCTGATGATACTACACATGAGACTTCTTCAATGGATCTTACTAACACAGTGGTCCCCTTCAGATCACCCTATGGCCTTTCAGATCTGCATAGCAAACCAATGCAAACAAGATTTCATTTGGTGGATGAAGACAGAAAAAAGACCTATGGAGCTGCCCTTTCTCCCCTCTCAGCCCAAGGCCATAGTGACCATGGACGCTTCCCTGATAGGGTGGGGGAGTCATTTCCATGGAAAGACAGTCCAAGGCACCTGGTCTGCTCTAGAGGCCAATCTGCATATCAATGTTCTAGAACTGAGGGTGGTACTTCTAGCATTGCAGCCTTTCAATATGTCCTCCCATCAGGGACAATTGCTATCCAGTCCGACAACATGTCGGTGGTCTGGTATATCAACAAACAAGGGGGAACCAAGTACTACCAGTTGGGTCAAAAGGCCATGAGAATTTGGCAGTGGGTGACAGCTTCCAACTGTTTTCTGATAGCAATGCACATTTCTGAGGATTCCAACGTGATTGCAGACAAACTGAACAGATGCATCCTCCTGCCTCATGAGTGGTCCCTGAATCCAACCATAGTGGTGAAGATCTTCTGCCGCTGGGGCCAGCCTTCCTGTGACCTATTCAGCTCTCTAGCAAATCTCAAATGCAGCAGCTACTTTGCCCTAAATCTACCACAGAGGGAGTCCCCAAGGGATGGTCTAATACATGATTGGCCCATGGGACTTCTTTATGCTTTCCCTTCCCTTCCCCCTGATTCTACAAGTTCTAAAGAAGGCCCTTTGGTTGAGAAGCAGAGTAATCCTCATTACACCCTACTGGCCCAGACAAGTTTGGTTTCCCTTCCTTTGGCCTCACCTAGTACACCAACCATGGATTCTGGATCCAACTCTGGAATTACTGTCGCACTACAGGGTTTGATACATCCAAACATATCCAGTCTCAAGCTGACAGCTATGTTTCTCCACTTCCAGTAATTGCCAGGCAGAATAATTTTTACTCCCCTGTTCATAACATTCTTCTGGCTTCACACAAAAAATCCACTAGAAAATTTTATCTTGGGAAGTGGAAGAGAGTCCTTATTTGGTCTCAAAAGAAAGAACTAGACCCTTGCTCAGCTCCAGTGTCTGCAGTACTGGATTATCTGTCAAGCCATTTTCATTCGGGAGTGGCAGTCTCCACTATCTGAGTACATCTGGCTGCTATCTCAAACTTTCACAATGGATTCCAAGACTCATCTTTAATTTCCCATTGTAAAATCTTTTTGAAAGGGGTCTCGCACATTAGACTCCCCTTCAAAGAACCAATTGAGCCTTGAAATTTGACACTAGTTTTGCAATCTTTGATGCAATCACCTTTCAAACCTGCTCCACTTCTAATATGAAATTATTATCCCTATTTCTAGTAGCTATCTCCTCAGCAAGATGCATATCTGAACTTCAAGCTTTGTGCATAAAATGTCCCTATGTGGTCTTTCATAAGGACAGAGTATCACCCCGGACCAACTCTTCCCTTCTGCCTAAAGTTATTTCAGAACTGACTATTAATCAGACAACTGATCTACAGGGAAGTAAATATTGTGGGAAGAAATATCCAGGGAATTGTTATGGCTAGGCTTGTATAGGCCCTAGGACCGATAGCCGAGTACCAACCTATGAACCTACAGTCTTTTTCCCAAACTTCTCGGATAAAGGAGAATACTGCCTTCATTTGCTACTTGTACATAGACAATTATGATTTTGCCTAGACAGAACTAAATCAATACGGAAATCCGACCAGTTATTTGTTTTCTACTCGGGGCCAAATTTGGGAAACTCTGGTTCCAAGGTAACTTTATCTAAGTGGTTGAGAAAATGTATATGCTTTAAGTACCAACATAGTAAAATTCCTCCAGCACATTCAACTAGATCAATGGCAAATTCTGTTGCTTTTCATTCAACAGCTTCCATGGAAGACGTATGTGGAGGTGCAACATGGGCTAACCCTCATACCTTTATCACTCATTACAAATTGGATTTGGTCTCCAGGGGGAGAGCATCCTTTAGTTCAATGGTACTCAGGAACATCCTTTCATAGGGCCACCATAGACATAAAGTAGCTAGGGACTCTGCCCCATCAGTAAGGAATGAATGAAGATTAACAACATCAGATAAAGAAGTTATGTTCTTACCATAATGTTCCATCTGTGTTGTTGAACTTCATTCATTCAGTACGTCCCCACTCCTTCCCCCTCCAAGGGGATCCTGGAGGTTCGGATTTGGTCCAAATCCCGTATTAGGGAACTAGCTCAGAAAAAGCCTCTGCTTTCCTTATCATGAGCAAACTCGATCTGAGGTAACAAGGAGAGGGACACTATGGGTAAAAGCTTAGCTCGACAGCTTTTTGGCTGGCACTAGCTTGTTATAAGGCCGACTCAGTTCCAAGGATGGAACCGACACCCATCAGTAATGAATGAATTAAGATCAATAAGAGAGATGGAACGTTATGGTAAGAACATAACTTTTTTTTTGCTCTCATCCATTGCTCTGGTGATCTTCTCAAAGAAGACCATCAAGTAAATAGCCATGATCTGCCCTTGACAAGACCAAACTGGGTTGGATCCAGTGTCTGAAGATTTCCTGTCATTGTTTGATTTCCGTGATAATTCTTTTCATGGCTTTCCATATGATATTAGTCAGAATTATGAGTCTGTAGTTACCTGGGTCCATAGATGGCCCACCCTTGTACAAAGAGATGACAGTTGCAGTCCTCCATTTGCATGGCACAAAGCCTGTCTGGAGGTTACAGGCTCTCCAAGACACAATGTGAGCCAGCTACAGCTCTAGCATGTAGTGATGTACATCAAAGCACTTGTAGTGCTGTAGTAATCTTGTGTCAAAAATAAACCAGCACATCTGTATGGTTGACATGACACACAGCATTTTTATGTGAGAGCTTGTGTTGATAGAATATATATTTATTAAAACTACTTTTTGTTTCTGAGATGTTCTTTTCATTGCATTCTAAAATGTGTTTGGCTGGATTTTCTCAGTATTTCTGTTTTGTATTTGACAAAACACAAACTTGATGGTATCTCTGTACAGTATATGAAGGTGAATGTGTCTGATAGCCTAGTATCTATCTGTGAACCTATGACCTAACGGCCCAAGAGCCCTTACAAGCCTAGCCAGGTTTATCATGAGTTGCCCCAGTTGTTCTTCAACAATAACATTCACAGAGAGTGGTCAGTATCAACTGCCCCTGTTCATAAGGGACATGAGCACCACTCCTGGAGTAAGTTTGTGGTCACCCATCCATTTATCCAGGTTGTGTTTGAAGAGGGTCAGGAAGGAGCTCTGTTTCATGTGAATGTCTCTGGGAGATGTACCTGTCGCTCCAGCATGTCAGCATGTTCTGTTTATGTCACAGGCTAAATTAAGATCCCTAGAGCGAGTGACTCTTGTGCTACTTGATTTGTGAATGTGTACCATTTCCATTAGGGCAGGGTCTGAGACTGCGCTGTAGGCCAGGTGCAGGTCACCTCTTAGCCACCTGTAGGATACAGAGTACTGTGACAGAGATTTCAGTCTTTCCATGTAGGTCTTGGCTGGGTGAGAAACCTCTGGGGTCTCTCCAGTTCCTTCAGGTGTCTGGTGAGGTACATGCAAAAGGGTACATTGTACTCCGTTATTGATCTGATGAGGGCTGAGTACAGTGGAGTCATAATATCCCTAGATTTGGATCCATTGCCTTTACATATGAGATTTGCTACATAGAAGGCTTTTCTCACGCCTGTGGAGACTTGGTGGTCAAAGTTCAGATTTCTATAAACCTGTATATGCAGCTCTCATATCACCAGGTACTGTTGACAGTAGGGAATTCAACTTTTCCAAAGGTAATAGTGATGTATTTTTCATATTTAGCTTTAATCCATGGCTTTGGCACCAATAATTTGTCTGTGTTAGCCCATTCTTCAGTATATTAACATTGTCGGGGGACTCAGTTATTGCACCCAATTTGTAATCATGGGATAACTTGGGCAGGCATAGGCCGTCTGCATTTGCCTGGACTTCTAAGAAATAAATTCCAAACAATAGAGGTAGAGCACAGATCCCTGTGGTACACCACTGTTGACTGGTCTACTGCTAGAGGAGAAGTTACCAACGTTGACAGTATGTGTTCTGTTGGTGAGCCAGTTGGCTACCATCTAGTGATATAAGGGTTAATTCTCAACTGGAAGAGTTTCCCTATAATACATGAGAAGAGGATTGTGTCAAATGCTTGACTATGTCCAGGTAGCAATTATGCACTGTCTTTCCCTTATCCATGGCTATGGTGACTTTCTTGAGGAAATCTAACAGATATGACAAGCATGATCTGCCCTTAATGAATCCAGACTAGGTTGGGTCTAGAGTTTGGAGATTGCCTATGTCCTTATTGACAAGCTCCATAATGATCCTTTCCATGGCCTTGCAGACATGGCTGGTTAGGCATATGAGTCTATAGTTCCCAGGGTTGGTTAATGGCCACCCTTCAGGTAGAGAGATTACAGTTGCTATCCCCCATTCCACTGGAACATAGACATTTTAGGCTGTGGTTAAAGAGGGCACCAAAAGGGTCAGCTAGGTCTTGTTTTAGATTGTTTAAAAGGCAACCTGGGATGTTATCTGCTCCTATCGAAGCCCTGTTCTTGACCTTAGAAAGTGCAGATATGACTTGTTCTCTACAGATAATAGGCTGAAGAATGGTGGTAGGGTATGGCAGGTGGGGCCAGGGGGGTTGAAGTTTGTGCCAAATCGGTCAGCTAGCAGGTTGGCAATTTCCTCTTATTTAGTGTGATTGGTACCATCTACTACCAGTTCATCACATAGCTGGGCATTCCCCTTCAGGTTTCAGATGTAGTTAAAGAATACCTTGTGATTATACTTAGCTTAGGATGCTATTTTAGCTTTGTAATTAGCTTTGGTGGACTTGACAAGATTTCCTAATTTGTTTGTTTAAGCTGTTAGATTCAGTTTAGATTTAGCAGATCTGAATCTAGTTAAGGTTGCCACCCATCCCGTTGTCAGCGGGACACTCATGGGTTAAACTACCTTATCCCTTTGCCTGCTGAGTTAAGTAGTGTGACCTGAAAATTCCCACTTTTTGATTGCACTGAATTGCTGTGGAAAAGTCACAATTACTTCTGTCTTTTCCAAGGCAATTCAGTTACGTCACCAACCCGGACCTGCAGACAGAGCTGTTCCCTGTTAGGTCTGGGTGCTTTAAATCATGCAGCAATTGAATGCAATTCATGAAGGGGGTGGGGACTGGGGCAGGAAAGCCATATAAAGACCACGGCTGTAGACCGGTTTGTTTTACCATTTCTACGGCCTCTATGAAATGTAGTAGTGACATTTTTTTAAACAGGTGAGCTAGCCAGCTATAGATCCAATTTTATTAGAAACAGACCAAAAATATGAGGCAAATGTCTGGACAAAGTTGAGAGGTGTACGTCTAGCCAGCCATTCATCCACCCATGCAGTCATCCTTCCATCCCATTAGCCACTCCAGCAGCCATCCAGTCAGCTAGCCACTGCAGCTACCAGCAATCCATCCAGCCATTTAGCCAGCCACTCCAGTAGCCAGCCAGTCAGCTAGCCACTGCAGCTGCCAGCTATCTAGCCATTCATCCAGCCATTCCCATCCAGCTACCCACTCCAGCAGCCAGCCAGTCAGCAGGCCACTGCAGCTGCCAGCCATCCAGCAATTCTGCCAGCCACTCCAGAAGCCAGCCAGCTAGCCACTCTAGCAGTCAGCCAGCTAGACACTCCAGCAGCCAACCAGAGAGCCATGTAGCCACTCCAGCAGTCAGTCATCCATACATCCAGCCAGTCATTCATTCAACCAGCCATCTAGCCACTCCAGGCAGCCAGCCAGCCATTCATTCAGTCAGTCATCCATCCAGCCAACCATCTAGCCAGCCAGCCAGCCAGCCAGCCATTCATTCTGTCAGTCATCCATCCATCCAGCCAGCCAGCCATTCATCCATCCTTCCAGCTAGCCACTCCAGGCAGCTAGCTAGCCAACCCAGCAACCAGCCAGCTGTTGTACCCATAACTGTATCTCGGTCACCACTCCTGTGATGATGCCATGGTAGAGGGTGTGGCCAGTGTCAGATTGACCACATCCCCACATCTCACTTTGGCCTGATTAAAAGGTGGCAACCCTAAATCTAGTCTATGTTAACAAATATAGATTACAATGAAAAGCTTTTGTTTCTATATTACAGAGTTTTTGCTGTCAGAAGGAATGAATAAGAAACAGCGAGTGAAGTCTTTAGCTGTATGTACTACATGCATAACCAGTAGTGACTGCAAGCTGCAAGTTTTATTTTATTTAGCAGTCCCATACTTGCTGTAAGTGTATTTATAATTAGTAAGGTTGCATGCTAAATATGAAGGAGTGTTAAATAAAGATTACTAATGTTAGTTTATATATTTCAGATAATCATCAGCACCCTCTTATGTATCATAGATTCAGACAGATTACAAGGCAGGCCAGTCCACAGAATTTAATCACCTTACCAAAACTCACAAGTACATTGTTATTGGGGCCCTGTTAACAGTTACTCCGATTCTATTCCCCATAACCTCTGTACATCATTTATTCTTATTTCATCTAGCATCAACCAACTGGATCTCTTCTGCCAACAGCGATCAAAACTGTATACCCTATAATCTGTCACGTCACCCTTCTGTACCGCTTCACTTCAGCATCCACATTCTTAGCCACATCTTTGCGTATTGTCACTTTGTTTCTGACAACACTGACCAAGACTCTGTACCACATAAATCTTAAGCATCACCTCTCTCCCCAACCTTAGGACTCATGCCATTGACCTTATCTGTAGTAGTAGTGGCCAAACCCTTAGCACCCCAAATCACCTCATGGCTGGCAGCTACTGAACCTTATTTATTATAACCCCCCCCATCATGTGTACTTTAAGTTGTACAGAGCCTTTACTTTAAAATGTGGAGTAGTGAATGAGAAGGGGCGGTGAAGGACCAATTTTTGTGACATGATTTATATAGTGTGTTTTCAGCAGCACTTAATCAGGAGCACCTACTTTCATTTACTTGCATACTGTTCTGTATTCATTCGGTAAAATACTCGTGATGCCCAACTATCCTTTCTTCGACAAATGTTCTGCTTTACATTATCTACAGAACAATAAACAGGCATCACCAAAACTCTTTGATAAGTATCAATTGAAAAGGCACTTACCAGACTTCTGATGCAGCTTCTTAATCGCTCCTTCTGACATCAAAAACTCTGTAATACAGAAACAAAAGTTTTTCATCCTAATCTATATTTTTTAACACTCATTAAGTTCACACTTCTACTTTCGTAAAATGGCAAGTGGTTAATAAATAATTTTCTTTAGAAAATTATAACTTGGATAAGAATAGGACAACATTGCTAAATAAGGCTATAACAGATCTTTCTGACATGATCACCAGCAAAGTACTAGCTTTAATTTCGTTCATGCTTATAGCTGTTTCCTTTCACTGAGAAATGCCATATCTGGTGCAAAACATACGGAGATGATATTTGCTTTAAATGTGTAAAGTTGTTAGATCGTCTGGCAGCCTATTCTGAGCATCACAGATGGGAGGAGAGGACTGCTGACTGTTAGCATTGACATTCTGCTCTGTTGTGTTACATATTCCAGAAACATTCTGGTGTGCATATGCACTATACCCCTGCCTAGAATTATTTTCTCAGTTAAAAGGATCAGGAAATGGAATATAAAGGTGCACATTTTATTTAGAAAGCCAAGAAACATGCAGATAAATGTGACTGTTCGACAAAAAAGTAAAGAAATCAAACTGTGGGAAGCGGTATCTTTAATAAACTGGGAAGGAGTATTATGGACACCATGCCCTATGTGCAAAAACTGGAAAGGGGGTTAAGGATGGATTTACAAGTAACTCTGAACTGTATTAACCCTATTTGCTTCAGATCTGAATGATCTAGAATTTACATGTTCAGATACCACCCAGATGCATGCATATATATGTCATGGAGCCAACACAAGTTCATATATATATATATATATATATATATATATATATATATATATATATATATATATATATATATATACAAGCTCTATTTTATATTTTTATTTTTTGGAGGTTTCCCCTAATCAAAATACGAAATTCACTGGGTTGGGCTAAATTCGGGAACATAAAAATTTTCAGGTCAATACAGTTTTAAATATATATGATGTACTGATAGAAACACATATTATTGTTCAGCTCTGTTACATGGTGGGATAAGACCCTGACTCTGCCCAACTGACCACAGATCATTTAGTGACCTGGTCACTGGAGGAGCCAAGCATGGTGATAGAGAAATGAAATGACACAGCCCACTTGCATCTCTCGGGGGACGGTTGATATGTACACACTTGGGCGTACATATGCAAGGCACAACTTCCCTGGTGACACAGGAGAAAGTGCCAGTAATGCTACCCCTTATGTGGATGGGGCTTACCCTTTAGGTTTCCATCCCTTGTGGAAATGAGGTACAGCCCTATGCTAATGCCCACTGTGGACACGTGCATGTGGCCTGAAAAAATTCAGCATGCACAGCGAGGCTAGTGTTTAAAGTACAAACCTGTCCCACTTCAAGGATTTGATGGCCTTGCTCTAGAACCACCTGATCCTCATTTCTAAGGAACAAAGGAGCCATAGTGAGCATGACAAGGGGAAATGAAGGCCTCAGTAGGAATGTTTACAAAACTCTAAACATGGTACTATTTGGGAAAATAAGATTCACATATGCTACTGATATTTGAAAGAGAGCCTTTTATGAATTTTAAACATCAAATGTTTGTAGAAAAATCTATCTTGCATCAAAATATTTCAGATATGTGGTAGAAAATAATAAATGCATTTGGTGTACCCAGGAACATGCCAACAACTTCTGTTTCTACAATAAAAAAACTCTGAACATCAGCTAAATGAGTATATATTTCGACATTCTGAAATAATTAGGGATAAATTCAAATGCAATTTCCACTAGTTCGGGTTCTGCAGAATTTGTAAGCATTTGGAATTCTGAGGATTGTAATCAAGACAGAATATACAAAAAAAACAGCATGTATTCCAAATTCAGGGTCTCACTACCTAAGAATACTCCCTTTTTTCTAAGGTACAGCAATCTTGAGGTCAGTATGTTGTACAAGCAATGGTGAGTGCAGGGGGCTTGCTTTTCCTGAAAAGGAGTAGAATCATAGCTCATAGCTGGATTTGCTGTTTATTTTTCATGAATAGGAAACCTTGCACTTACAGATGTCAAAATTACATTAGTGAATCATATCAATTAGATGTGTGAGCTAATGTCTTACTTATTTCATTTGTTTCAGTTGCCATTTCTACTTCCATTTCAATGTCCGATTGTTAAGGGATGCTCTGACTAAACACAAATTGTTGGAACACATTTGTAATAAACAAAGTTTGGTTACAAAGCAAACGGAGTAAAATACTGAGTGTATAATTAACATTTATATAGCAACTGACATGATGAACTTCTAACAAAGATTAGGTGACAAAGCACCATGAACATAATTATGAGTGGATTCACAGCCAACAGCTATTAGTATGTAATGGAATGAAAGAGTAAAAAGGAAGAAATGGTAGTAAGAACAGAAGGAAAAAAGAATAAAAAGAAAGTGAGCGTACAAAAAGAATAGCATGGTGGTAAGCAAACAAAGGGAACATTAACTAACGGTCAGTATTAGAGACTCTCAGGCACAAGGGCATAACCACTTGGAAATTAGAGAGATTTTTAGGACACTGAGAAATCAGTTTTGGGTGGTTTTATATCTGAGGTATTAGAGAGGCAATTCTTTATCTTGGCTACATAAACACTATCTAAGCAGGCTGCACGATGGTTATTTAATTTATTTGGCTCTAACAGGTTATTAGCTGTGATCTAAAACTTCTTCTTGGAACACATCAAAACATAAAATATATTCTATTTAAAAATGAAACCTTTTTGGCTACATTGGAAGAGTTTGGCAAATGGTATTGTATTACAACTGTTGTGCTGTGAATTTGTATCTTATATATTTATGTTATATGCTTGTACATTTGAACACTATGTATACTTTTCATCTTTTATATGACTGTAAATTCTCTGGAGCTTTTCTCCTCGGGTCTCCACTGAAAATTAATTCAGTTGGACTAACCCAGTTCACAAATGTGAACTAAAAAAATAAATAAAATAAATATATATACTCTAGTTAGACAAAAATGACATATTAACAATTGTACATCTACAAATAGCTACTGTAGGGCAGAAAAAAATAATCTGGAATATTGCTCCTGCATCCAGAAGTTAGTTACACTGGAATGGGAAGGGTTGGCAGTCTGACTTAACTCTTCCTTGCAGTTCATACTAACAGATGTAAATGTCTGAGCAACATTTCTAAAAGCATGTTTGGTGCTTTATTGATCATGAATATCTGGCATATTTAAGAATGAATATGAATAAATATGGATGATTTATAGTCCTCATTTTTAATAATTGTTATGAGTACAATCTGTTTTCAAAGGATTTAGTTCTTGTGATGGAGTGCATTAATGATAACATGACAAAGCTTATCAAGTTTCTAGAAAGATTATGCATGTCAATTTATGTTTAATAAAATAACAAACTGCTTTTTTTACAACTAAGAGTAAGCCACATTATGTCTGAGCTCCAGAGGAGTCGTGTTTTCATTTCTTCATGTCAGAAGTACAGCGACTGAAAATCGGGAGGTCAAATGAAAAGAGTTGTGTTCTAACGCAGACTGAATGGTGAGATGAAAGTATCAGCAAGTGTGGGTATCTTTTCCAGGGATGAAAACAAGTGGCTCCTGACTGATGTGTCTAAAAACAGTGGGAGTTTTGAGACAGCAGAATGTCTAAATCTACATAAGACTTCTAGGACAGACAATACTCAGAATGTGTTAAACAATTTAAACTGCAAGATAAAAAAGCAATTTGTAAATTTCATCTGTACCAAAAGGAACCATAGTATTTTTCATAAGTGACACGGCTGTTTGATAATTGCATAACCATCAAGAGAAATCCTATGGTCTTAAAATGTGTTAGGAATAGGAGATCACTTCAGAATATGAATGGCAGACAGGAACTACTGTCAGAATAAATAATATAAGGGCATTTCTACCCTAATGTTAGTAGGATTATATGACACAACAACAAGGGTAGATCTCAGAAAAAAACAGAGCAATATAATCTAATGGATGAAAAAGAAGACAGAGCCATCCCAATAGAAGAGATTTCTGAACAATGCAAGTGGCAGAAGTACAGAAATGCAGCATTTGTATTACCATGTTAAAATCAGTATTATAGACAGTTTTAGGAAACAGAGTACATTCCCACATAATGCTTTAGTAGCTACAGGAGGTTTCCAATCTCTGTGTATCAAATAATATCATATAAATAAATAAAGTTTAAGACAGGAAGAGAAAGGACATAAGATAATTGTTACACTAAAGCAAATTTTAAATACAAGTATAGACTTACCACCAGCCAAAAGCAGGAAACCCACACAAAATGCAAGAGATATCTTCATTTTTAGAAGTCTTTTTCAGGCACAGCACCAGAAAATGTTCCAGAAATCTGGCTTTGTCAGCACACCGAAAATGACCAGTTGAGGTGTTTTGTTGAAGTTTATCTACAGAGTAGAAGGAAGTTAACAAATTAGAATTCACCTCCATTCCCAGGCTTAAAGTTGTGCTTAGGTGATATAATCTTGACTGCTTAGTGGATAGAAAATGCCTTGTTACTGAAACCACGTGTGATGCATGTGTATGCGTGTGAATGTGTATGTGAGATCAGCATATATATACATACATACATACTCACCTGTAATCCTATACAATGTGTTTAACTCACTGCTGGCTTAAAGATTGGTATTTATAGTTATACTTGAAGGGCAACATGCCAGACCATGTTACTACATTTTTGTTTACTCAACATTTTATCAAAGAAAGATGACAGACAATATAGTAACAGTGTTTACATTAAAAATGAGCAGTTTGGCTATCTGATCACAAATATACAGACATCCAGACAGAAATGTGACATCAGAAAGAAGCAAAAGGTTTCAACACATTATGCTCTAAGGCAGCCTTTTGGTTATTTGTGGAGCATTTTTTTTTCTTTGGTGGACTTTGAAGTTTTGGAACAGTGTATTATTTACTCACTTTAAGGATGACTACAGATGTGTCCTGTAGCTTTTGCAACTCCTTGTGCCAAGATCATGCTTAAAGGATTTATAAAGCACAACACATTGTGAGGAAGACTTGCAGCAACAGAAATTAATGTAAAGTATAAACAGCCATATGACGGCAATAACATGTGATTAAACCCACAATTCAGAAAGTCCCTTTGAAAGCAAACATACAAGCAATGTCGTTATAAATTGCTAGAAGACAGAAGAGAAGGTAGAGTTAATAGGAAGGGGTTATATGGACTCCTATACATCAGATGGGTGCAGTATTGCGCACTATATATGGAGCATCAGTATTCTGGGTCTGATTAATTATATTTACAACCAGGAACAGGGTGTATAGTAGGTGCACCTGCCCATTGATCCCTTCCAACCATTTAATGATCTAACAGTCAAAGGCAGCAAGATTGCAAACACTCCCTGAGAAGCTTAAAGGTACTAGCTCAAATGAAGTGCTGGAGTTTCTTCAGTCTGGCAGCATATGACTCTATCAGTCTGATAAGGAAGAGTACAGGGGAACAATGACCTCACTTGATCTGGATGTGAATCCCTTCATGATCAGGGTGGGCAATGCTGAAGGGTATGATCTTAACTATTTGGCATTGTGACCATACTCTTTCAGTGGCGTGAGACCCTCTAACTCAGGACATCTGAAGATGTCCACTTCTCACTTCGTCAGCCCAGTATGTCCATATTCGTGTCCTTTGTCGCCCATAGTCCTCCTATCTTAGCCTGTACTTCTGAGAAACTTGTCATCTATGCCGAGGGATGAGGACTGAGCCCTGTGGGACACCACTACAGGCTTGGAGCTGGTGGATTCTGTGGCATCTGACAAAGGAGGCTTTCTGGTTCTTCAGCCACTTTAGTTTACATCTTGTGACATATGGGTGGGTTCTTATTACTCTTTGTTTTTTCTCTAGTTCTTGAAAGTGGGGAAAGTGTGGGTGCTTTTAAGTTTCATTTTGAGGTAGGTATGGCTGAAAAGTTTGCCTTCATCATCAAGTATTAGCTTTTGAAGATTGACCAAGTTCAAAAGCCTGACTGTTTCCAATGTCCAAGGCCAAACAAATGCAAAAAATGTCTGCAAGTCCCCTATTGAAGTCCCCCTGATCCAGCAAGTCCCTGGTCTTTGTTTTGATTGCACCATCTGATCCTCCATAGCTTCTGGTCCCAGCTTTGTAAGTACGTGGGGCCAGGGGGACCGCCTTCCTAGTGAGGGCCGCCTTTTGGGAAGGCCGTGACTATGCTGTGACGCTACCCTGTGCTTACAGCTGCATTAAGTCGGGGGCCTAGTCTCATTGAGTTTGTATTAACACACATTTTGTTTTGGGTTTAGTTAGCACTCAGTTGTTTTTTTGAGCACACAGCTTTTAGCACCAGGAGTCCCATTGATGCTGTGTTTTAGGCTGGGGATAGTGCTGCTCCTTTGGGGGGGGGGAGGGGGAGAGGGGGTATCTTTGGTAGACTTCTCATGAGGTGGGTCTGCCTGTGGGTTGGCCTGTTTGTTGTTTTTATCATTTTTGTAGTGATTTTGGTGATTTTTTCTTTTAGTTCTGAGCATAGCTGATAGCTGCCTTTTTGAGACCCTTTGGCTTTTTTCTCTCTTTTTCTCAATCTTTTTCTTTGATGATATATTGCAATTTTTTTTTTAGTGCTTTGATGATTTTATGTAATGATGATTTTTTATCTTCTTTTTTGGATTTTGCTTTTATTTCTTAGCTCTCTCTTTGTCTAATGTGTGTTTATTTGCTGGTTGGTCCACCAGACTGGCTTGCTGGCCCTGACCTGAAAGAGTCTTGGTTTTTATTGATCCATGCAGTCCTGAGGTGTCCTGAGGAGTGTTAAGTGAGGGCATTGGTGGGGCTTCGGGTGTGGCTTGGGTTGTGGTTTCACTGGCTCCACCTGAAGGATGGACCACCACCAGACCAGTCTTGAGTAGTGTGAGTAGTTTAGTTTAAGTTCTGGGTGGTCTTTTTTTTTTGGGTGGGGGGGGGGTGGATGATATATCAGTGAGATTATGATATGATCTGATCTCAATGAGGGGGATATACTTCCGGTGTGGAGCATTTTGTCCCCATGTTTGTGATGATGAGATCTAGTCACAGCACAGACATCGATGTTCTCCATACTGAGTCATTCTTGGTGAACCCCTCTCCTTGCCCCCTGGTGTGGGGGGACATCAGTGTCTGACTATGGAGTCACCCTATGACAAGTATGTTTGGAGTTTGGCCATAATCTCACAAGTATTTGTGTTATATGTGTGTTGTGGGAGGAGGAGAGGGTTGTTGTGTGTGCACTGTACATTATTTCAATATTCTCAGATTCAGATTCACCACTGGACAGGGACGCACGCGCCAGCATGGCCTTCGACAGATGCTAGAGAAATTAAAGTTTGGGGGGTAAACTGAATGAGAGAGGACTTAGTAAGGGACTTTGTATAATAGAAGTGCTAAGCCTGAAAAGAAGATGCTTTTAAGACAAGAAAACACATCACCAGTAAAGTGAAATAATAATGGAGAAAGAGTGTCTACACAAAAACAAGCATACAAAGGCAGATAATCTCTCAAAGGCAGATAAGTTTGTAAGTAATAAAATCTGACAGGCGAGGTGGGATTTGGGATACCAGGCACTCAGAGATGTCCTGCAGTCTGATCTCATAGATAAAGAGCCTTATTGCCTTGGGAAGGTCCCATATTCCCAAATACCACCCAGATAGTAGAGTGCTAATAGTATGGTTAGAATGTGAGGAAATTTATTTTGTAGTTAGTTATGTCAAAGATGAAAGCATTTTAAAAATTCTGAATGTATGAAGCACTGATCAACAGTTTGTGCAACTTGTGCACTTATTGGGTCATGTAAGGCTCAAGAAATTTAAACTGCTTTATGTGACTTCCTTATATATTCCACCTGGGACAGATGAACCCCTTGCTAAAGAAGCCCTTCATAGAACTTGTAATTTTTTTTTTGGGGGGGGGGGGTTAATATCAAGTGGAAACAATCTGTTGATGGCTTCAGTGACCCATGACTCCAGCAATAGGGAATCAGGCAGATGATAACACTTACAACTAGAATTGACAATAATTCAGGCCATGGCAGCATTCTTTATTTGGTCCTGATCTGCATCCCAACACTATGCCTGCTGAAGCTGTAGCAGAATTTATAAGTGACCATCTGCCTACTTTTGTGGTATGGCACCAGCTGAAGTACAAAGGAGTGAGAATCTACTTCTCTAGGAATGTGAATAAAAAAATATCTTTCCTCCTTTAACCGTACAGTCAGTTCCACCATCAGGTTGGTCATGTTCAGACTGCTTCTGGATTAGGTAGTAGCCTATTTACTTCTAATGTCATCACTGACCACAATCTCCTCATTCCCGTGCAGAAGAGACATCTCACAATGGTCAGTCTGCCATGGTTAAGTCCTAAATTTAAAAAGCTGATGGCCAAAAGAGAAAGCTTTTTCAGGATTCATATGTTGGTGAGGCAAGAAGTGCAATGGCGATACTTAATAATTCAGATATATGATAAAGCCATAGTGAGCAACATCTCATTACTGGCTCATTATCATCTCTGAATCAAACAATAGTGCATTTAGAGATAACTGTGCTAGTGTTGTCCCATCAACCCATGCAAAACAGTTGCAAATGCAGCTACTAACACAAGTGAGTGTGCACTTGCTTCCAGACAGACAGACAGACAGACAGACAGACACACACACACACACACACACACACACACACACACACACACACACACACACACACACACACACACACATTGCTTGTAGACAAACACACACACACACACACACACACACACACACACACACACACATTGCTTGTAGGCAAACACACACACACACACACACACACACACACACACACACACACACACACACACACATGGGTGCAAGCACGGTTCGATCCTTGGCTGGGGTGCCTTCTGTGCATAGTCTACATGTCCTTCCTGTGGTCACGTGGGTTTCCTCCGGGTGCTCCGGTTTCCTCCCACATCCCAAAGACATGTAGTAGGTGGATTGGACACTCTAAATTGGCCCTAGGTGTGAGTGCTTGTGTGTGTGTGTGCCTTCTGTGGAAGGTTGGGCGCCGGGCTGGCAACTCGACACTGTAAAACTCCACTGCCAATCATGAGCAGACAGGTGATCCGCTGTAGCAACCCCTAACCAGGAAAAGCCAAAAGAAGAAGAAGAAGAAGTAATCTAGTTAAGAAACAAAGAATACTGAGCTCTAGAACAGAAGAAGAAATTAACAATATTTAGGGAAGACTATCAGAAGGAAAGAATCATACTGAATTTTTTTCTTAAACAAAACAAGATATTTCTTCAGAAAAGACAGTAAAAAGATCCAAGCAGAATAACATAAGAATGTATAGGATTCTAGAAAAGCACTAGGGAGAAAATATGACAATTTGTTTTTCAATTCCCTGGCTACCTCAACTGGTTAACCTGCCTTAGGTCTTCTCCTTTGGCACCTAAAGGTTGCACAAGTCTCTGGGACATACATCCTCTGTTCTGGTAAGGCTGGCTCTCCCACATAGTCATGATAAGATTTTGTTCCTGTCAAAGCAAAGACTTAATTTTAAAAACTGCTTGGGCAATCTCACCAATAAAAATAGGTGATAATCTAATCAAATTTGACATTGAATATTCTTAAAAAGTACTTAATAAAATAAAAGCTTATCTACCATTAGGTAAATATGTTTAAAAATCTGATATTAAAACTCCTCTATTGTTCCTGCCAGGATAAGGATGTTTTTTTTCAATAAGGTCAAAAAACATTTGAAAAATGCTGACTTTTTAATGATTGAAATGCAGTTTCATTACAAAGTCTAAAAAAATGGTTAGTAATCTAATAAAAGGAAAGAAACTGAAGGATAAATAATTAATAATATTTAATTTTTATAATGTTTGAAAGAACCTGTGTTACTGAAATTTATCTTTATATTTTAGTTCTTTTGGGTAACAGATTTACAGATCCTGTTACATATAAATATGAATGTAGTGAAGAAATCTTTCTAATTATTTTTATTTTTATTTTCTGTTTCTTACTTTGTTCCCGCCCCTTCCCCTCCTTTTATAGTTACTTTTTGGGTTTCTTCTTTCCCTTACTGAGTCTGATGCTGTTATTACTCTTAATGTCCATAGGAAATCAATCTTTTTCATTCTCCTTTTTGGGTTGTTTGATTCACTTTCCTTTCAAATGCAATCCTTCCACCAGATTTAGTTATTTTAATACTTCAATATATCTGTTTAAATCATTTACTTGTATCAGTCGTCTAATGTTCAGTTTAAACCAGTCCTAGTCATGTTCACCGATAAAAAGTCCCAAACTAACGTACCCTCCACACATAACCTCTAGAAACTTCCTAACTAAATTACACCCTCCTGATAAATGCCCACGATACATAAGTAGAGACGCATTTGGGTTGTGTTGTGTTGTATGGCTCAGTTTACAAAGGCCTTGGTGGTCCTTAGCCTAGTATATATCTATGAACCTATGAACCAACTGATCATTAGGGAAACAGATGCAGTGTGCGAGAAATGTAATTACACAATGCCACTGGATACAAGAGTCTCACACAATAACAGTTAGGTTGTCAGTAATATAAGCATTATACACTCCTTGCACAGCACTGCCCCCAAAGACCTCTTAGACATTCAGCCTTCAAAAAGAATCCTCAGCAGCCCCAGAAGCTCTCCACCAAAACAGCAGCCAGTACAACAAATACAGCCATGCCCTTTGGAGCCTCAACTACAAAGCCCATAAGTCAAGTCTACGGACTGCCCTATATTTTATTCATTGGCGACTCCATTGTGAGACATACAGATGTCCCACTCACCAGGCTGAATAAGGAGAAAATCATTGCCATTTGTCTGTCAGGGCTAGAATCTGCCAAATTACCCAGACACTCATGTCATAAGACCACAAGTACCAGTAGGACTCCGTCCTAGTCCATGTGGGCGTAAATGACCTGAGACATACCTCTCTGCATTATATGAAGAGAGACATTATAGAGCTCTCGGACTATGTGTCCCAGGCTGGTATCTGCCTAGCACTCAGCAGCATTCTACCTTCACCAAGGACAATGCCACAGTATGAACAGAAGATGACGGAACTCAATAATTGGCTTAATTTCTGGTGTCATTCCAAGGGGGTAAAATATTTGCCAGCATGGGAGGACATGGTCAATAGACCGTGTTCCTTTGCCAGGGATGGTTTGTACATGTCCTGTCTAGGCTTTTGAATATTGACAAAATTGTTGTCCTCATCCATAGTGCCTATTTTAGGCAATAGTCAACTCACAAACCTTCCAGCATAACAAAATCAACCCAAGGGAATTTAAAGGTGTTAGTGCTCAATGCCAGGATAGCCCAGTCAAGAAACCCAACTCCCTCCAGGCTCTCATCATCCTGGAGAATGTGGATATTGGTGCAGTTACTAAGACAAGGTTTAAAGGTACAGACAGCACATTTGAGCTTCTCCATGTCCATATTTCCATTGGCAAATAAACATATTATAGCCTTGCAAGCTATGACTCACCCTCCATGACCCAAGAAACCCATAGCGTGCACTTGGACTTACTGGAGGCTTTCACCATTCAACCCAATACCATATTCATGAGTGACTTCAACTACTCTACTGTAATCTGGAGTACTTAAACTACTCCAGACGTAAGGCCCAGAGATTCCTGGACTTTGTAAATACAAAAACCTTGTTCCATATAGTCCATATGCCCACTACGGGTGAAAATATATTGAAACTAGTGCTCACAAACATAAAAGAATGTAGTACCCCCCCACCCCCCTACCTCAGTGTAGTGTCGCCCCTGGTAAGATCAGACCTTGGAAATAAAAATCATTTGTGTGACCCCATGTAACACCATAACATTTAGGAGGTGCTCTAAGAAAACTCCGTGTTACTAAGTGAAAACCTGTCAAAATTTCACCACCCCAACCCTGAAAACATAGCTGTTTGTGGCTGTGCTGAATTGTTCACAGAAACCCTGGACAATCATGTCAGCAATGCAGAGAGGCAGCTGTGCCCACCAGAAATACATCCAGAACTAACTCAAAAAACAAATCACCCTTGTGGAATCCAAACATAAACAGGTTGTCCAACAAAAGGAAAAAAGTCATTATCAAGATTATAAAGTGCTACTTTCAGCAAGATAAAATGCTCTCATCAATCTAATCAAACAATTTCTTTAGCTATGCCCAAAACCTCAAAGGTAGCACACAGCAGTGTGCAAAACTGATTGTGAATGGATCCACCTACATGGAGCTGGAGGACATAGCAAATCTGCTGGCCAACAAATTCAGCTCCAGTTTTTTCCCACCTCACACTGGCAGCTCCCAGGAAATACCATCAAGCACAACCTCCCCACTTATCAAGCACTAGAGGAGGAGGTCCTAGATGTGCTCCCTAAGGCCAAAAATACTGCATAAATGGGCCTGCTAAATAGTCTTTAATATGACCTATCAAAACCACTAGTCACTGTTTAACTATAGCCTCCAGACAGGCATTGTGCCACATGAATGGAAAACTGCAATGGTCATTGTACTACACAAGGATGGACCATCAAAGGATGCCAGGAACTATAGAACTATAAGCCTAACTAGTCTCATATGTAAGGCCATGGAAAGAATTTTCATGAAAATAATTAATAAGAACATAGAAAATCTTGAAACACTGAGTCCAAACCAGTTTGGTTTTGTTAAGAGCAGATCATGCCTACACAACCAGGTGGACTTCTTTGAAAAGGTCATCAAGGAAATGGATGAGGGCAAAATGGTGCATACTGTCTACCTTGACCTGGCTAAGGCATTTGATACAATACTCCACTAAGGCATTGTAAACAAACTCATGGATATATGCATAACCCTTATGCTACACACTGGATAGCCAGATGACTCTCAGATAGGACCCAGGAAGTTAAGATAGGGAGACCACTTCCACAAAGTGGCCAGTCACTGGTGGAGACCCTCAGGACTTTGCGCTGGGCCTGCTCTTTTTTGGCATCTACTTCTTGGAAATCAAGGCCAATGTAAAGGTCACTGGCTGACCTAGTTTACAGGTTATCGCAAACTAGGAGTAGTCATAGATTTCCCTCAAGACACTTACATCCTACAAGAAGGACTAATACAGAAAAATAACTGGTGCCAATGCCACAGCTTAAAACTCAACACCAGCAAATGTGTAATAGTACCCTTTTTGAATTCAGCCACCATAGGAAATTACCAAATTGATAAAGCACCCTTAACAGTAGAACCAGTAGTCAGGGATTTGGGTACATGTGTCTAAGACAGTAAGGAAATCATTCAATGTTTATCATCTTATAAGCAACGGCATGCCATCTAGGTCCAAGAAAGTCATTGCTTCACTGTATCTGGCCCCTCATCATGTCCATCACTGAGTACAATGTTCCCTTCAGTATTTACCTGACCAGGCACATGCAACAACTGGAATGTCCACAGAGATTCCTCACAACAAGAATACAGGGCATAAACAGCATGTCCTATGCAGAACTTTTCAAAGACCTACTTGTAAAATTAGTTTCTTATAGACTGTTAAAAGGCAGTCTATGCCTGGCATACAAAGCATCCAAGGATCCATCTCTTATGGATCTTTTGTATATCCGCAAAACGAATAGCATTAGAATTACTCGATCTAGGATTTAAACTTTGCTTTCATCATAAATAGGACAGGTTTGGAGTTACAGGTATGTGACCCAGAGAATTGTTCTTCTCTGGAACAGGCTTTCCATCTGGGTCTATATTAGTTGACAAACGTTATTGTCAGCGAATGCCTATTCATTGACACATATTCAGTGAAAATCACTTCCTCGATTTGCTGAATTTTCCAAGAGCAATGAAGTAGTTAGCCAAATACACAACTTTGCCTTTTTCCCCAATGTAGTGCAATATCATAGTTGGTATATATAGTTAGGGGGGCTGTGGGGGGTTGGGGTGAAACCCCGCACTTGGTTAGGTTTGATTTACTTAGTTGTGGGTTGCATTGTGTTGTGGGGCAATTGCTTCATTGCCATTGGAAAATTCAGCGAATCGCGAAAGTGATTTTTGCTGAATATGTGTTGAGGAATAGGTGTTCGCTGAAAATAACTTTTGGTGAACTAATATAGACCCTTTCCATCCATGTGAAGCAGAGCTCCTCCCTTATGTTATTCCAGTAGAACCTAGACTAATGGATGGAAAATCAGAAATATACCTAGGGTAAAGCACCTATGTCTCTAATGGACAGAGGCAGCCTGTAAATCTTTTCCTACTTTACATATAGCCCTTAAAATAACCTCTAAGCCACATAAACTTGTGGGATACATTTGAGAAGCCTGGCTAGACTTACAAAAGCTAGTACATAAACTTGTGGAATACATTTGGGATACTTGACTAGGATTATAAATGCTCCAATATTTGTTAGCCTCTTATAAACCTATAAACCTATAAGTAACTTTTGATATACGTATAGAGTTAGTTACAAAGCTAGTCATATAGCTTTACAGTATGTGTGTGTTTGTGTGCTTGTTGTGTTTTTTTTAAATAAATTATTAGTAGGGGTGGGTTGCCTATAATTTCTAACTACAGCATAGTTGCTACATTATTTCTGAAACATGTGATGCCTGTGATGGCTAATATTGTTTACTATGAACTTTAATTTTATTTTCAAAACATCGTTTTATATAATATGTACATTGTTCATCCATACTTATGATTACTGGTCTTTTTATTATTTGATATAGTTTTGTTGTGGTTTATATTAATTGTTTTGTTGTGGTTGGGCTAGTTATAGTTGTTATTGTACTTTTGTTAGGAGCTGTTCCAATAATGTTACTTTTAGCAGCCATTTTTGTCATTTTGCTCTTATTATCCCTTTCTATTGCAATAATTAGGTCTCCATGCAGCATTAATGTTATTTAATTTATTTTACATTTGGTAACCGGCTTATGGCCGGCTGGGCAAAGTAGCCCATTTTCAGTGGAGACCTGGGGAGAAAAACTGCATAGCAATAGTACAAAAAAAGATTATAACATTTTTTTACAAAGATTTACAAATATACCAAAAGTTTAAAAGTTTCCAACAATCACACTTTACAAGAAAGAGAGAATGTAAAACAGAAAACATTATATTTCCTAAGTCTTACGAGTGTTTTCCCTCTTGCCCCATGAGCGTTTCTTCTGCATTGATTCTGGGCTCCTGGAGTTGCAAAGGCAAAGTGTCATGAAGATGAGGGCATGTTAAAGTTCATGAAGAAATCAGGAATTGATGCCAAATTCATAAACAAATACATGTATAATTTCATTTGCATATTTAGTTTTCTAAATATTGTTTTTTTTTATTTAACACATTTATTGAATTATCACTTAAGAAACAGGCATTTATACATTTATATAAAAGAAAAAAACATGCTAACATGATCACAGTTACAAACATTATGCATCACATTCTTTTATACAATTATCATCAATCCAGCATTACATAATTTGCTCAATTTCTGTCTTCCTTTAAATCTCACTCCTACTCCAAATATTATTCTGTATGTATCGTAGCCACAATTTCCATTTTTCCATGTAATTTGACCCTAACATTTTCTAAAGATTATAGTTCTTTTATCTATGTCACAATATTCACTACTTCTATTACAGATGGTTTAGACTTTGATTTCTATTTTCTGTTTTTTTTTTGGCAGCCACCAGAATTAAACTTAACAAGCCCTTACTATGCAAATCACATCATATATCCCAGCTCAAAACCATTTCCTTAGTTATACCCATTTGCTTACCTAATATTTTTGACAGAGTACTCTGTAGGGAATTTTTAAAATCTACCAACTTATTACACTCCTAAAACATATGTTTCCAGTTGACTCTTTCTTCCTTATCACACTTCCAACATTTGCCATCTAACTGAGGAAAAATTATTTGGAGTCTGTTTGGAATATAAAAATACCCATGCAAATACTTCCAAGCAAAAATAATAAATCTTGTAGACTTTGTTGCATATTTGAGGCCATACATATGTAATTCCACTATTTCCTTGTAAATTGCTTTTGTAATCTCTCTTCTCAATCTTTTGTAACCTTCTCTGATTAACTTCCTAGTTATTGTGCAATATTTTTATGGCCTACTAATTATCCCTTTTTTAAAGCAGCTGCTTTTCTACATTCAACTAAAAGATCCCTTTCTGTTTGCCTTTACTCTGATATCAATCTCTGATGGGGAAAGCAGTCTCTAGCTGCAGTCCAAATGTCTTCTTGGCCTCTTCCCATTCTATAGCTTTCCTTTTCTAGCTATTTGCTCTGATACCTTGGTTCCTTTGCCAGTTTTCTTCAGTAAACTCCTGCCCCCTCTTGCCCATTCTGTGTACCCCTAATTTCAGTCATCTCTATTGGCAGAATTTCCTTTCTCCATTCTGTGTTGGCTTAGTTATTAAATATTTTTTTACTGTTTTATGACTATAATATTTTGTATGGCTGTTGTTATTCTCCTTAAGGATCTGCATCTAAAATCCCACTGTTTCCTTATGTCTTGAATTTTCCTCTGCTTCATCATCATCCCTTTGCACTTTGAATTATGGCTTTCTGCTTGTGTTACATATATGAGTCTTACCTGCGTAGCTCTAAAATATTCCTTCAAATCAGGTAATCCAAAACCACCTTTGTTCTATTGCAAGTATCAACTTACCCCCTTGACCATTACCATCTATCCCTCCCAGATGAAGTCCTTCAAATATTTATTATTTACTGTCCACAACTTCTCTTGTTGATAAAAATATGCCTAACCTGTATATAAATCTAAATGGACTAAAAACATTTTCACTGCTTGTATCTTGTTATACATAACCATAAACAAAAGCTTCCAATTTTCTCAGTTTTTGTATTATCTTTTGTTTAGTTTGTTCTCATATATCCTCAGTCATCATAACAAAATCATTTTAATCCATACTCCTAAATACTTTATTTTATTGTGCCCACATAAATAAAGACGTTGTTGAACCAATTCATGTACTGGTTAATGACTTATAGCTATAGCCTTTGTTTTGTCTTCATTAATTTTATATCCTGAAAAAAAACTTGAAACTGTTTCAGACTGTTCCACAGCACTTAGATGGTATTTTTAGGATTTATCAGGTACAAAATAACGTTGTCTGCAAATGAAATAAACTTTTCTTGACTAGCATATACATAATATACTTGAATTTCTGAGCCACTTTTCTTTGTCAGTGGCTCTAAATGTAATGCAAATAACAAAGGGGAAAGAGCACACACCCCAGCCTGGTTCCTCTGTTCAGACACAACTTATCAGAGAGAAAAGCTCCCAGTTTTTGCCTCCAGTTCAGCATATCTCTTCCTAATTAACCTTATTATTGTATAAAGGAATGCAAATGCCTCTAATGCCCTACTCTATCAAATGATTTCCCTGCCCCACCAATTAAAGTGGTATTTTCTTACATTCTGTTTCCCTCTGTATTATCATTGTTATATTAATGTTGTCAAATGTTTGCCTTCCCTCCACATAAACAGTTATCAATTTTGGCAACATCTTTGCTATTATCTTAACTATTATAGACATAAACACTTTATAATCATGGTTTAAAATTGAAATAGGCCTATATGAAGTGGGGTCTGATGGGTCTTTACTGTCTTTAAATGTTACAGCCACCACAACTTACTTCCTTTTAAAATACCATCAGACAATACCTTCTACTTCTTTATCACTTTCTTCCCTCCTCGCTTCCAAACATCCACTGAAATACCATCTATTCCAGGAGACATTCCTGCAGATTAATAATATGTCACCATTTTTACATCATCTCCTATCTTAACTGCCAATTGTTGAGCCTTATGTACATCTAATCTAAGCATACTTAAGTCTTCCATAAATATTTCCATTTGTGCTTTTCCTTGTTTTCCACATTCTTCTGCTTTATACAAATTTGTGTAACATTTCCAAACTATCTTTAATACCTCTATAGGATCTCTGGTTATTTTTTTATTTATCTGTTTGTTGTTATAGACTTCATAAGTTTGGTAACAACCCTTTCTATTTTTAGTTGTCTAGGTTGTGCTAAGAGTTTTGTGCCCTGAAGTTATTATATATAAAAAAAAAAAATGCTTAACAGCAATGATTTTAAACTCATGGATATTATCTAGATTCTCCATTATTTCCTCTTTAGAACTTTGTGTTGTGACTGTTCTGTGGGATTTCCCCTTATTGTACAATAACTTTTGTTAGCCCCGCTAAATAATGCCTGTTACTTCTTAACCATATATCGTTTTCTTTTATGTCTACCCTATTTTTAAATTCCACTTTCATTTTATCCCACTTTCTAACTAGAATTTCTGAAGAAATTTCTACCTTCCCTAATAACTCTCAAAAAATTTCCACTACCCAGTTCTTAATTTTTTTCTCTTTTTAACAGGTAGGTGGGGAACACCCAGTATCGCACTTTTCCTTCGTTATAATCTTATTATCTTACTATCTTATTATTATCTGCATTTTTATCTTAATTGTTATTGGTGCATGATCTGAAATATATATTGGATGTGTGTCAAAGCATTCAATTAAATGCACATGTTTCCGTGAAATATACTTTCTGCCAAGTATAGCCCAGTTATTGTACCTTGGGGAATATATATAAATTCTTTCCAAGTTCCAAATTCTGCATTCCCATTTTCCATACCAAATATTTTCATAAATTTCCTCAGAAATGTACTCTCTTTTGTTATATTTTCCCTTCTAGGTCCCCCTGATAAATCCTCACTGTTGCAATTTAAGTTCCAGTTCCCAACTATAAGTAATATTCCCATATGAAAGCTAATTATTTCTCCCAACATTTTTTAACCTCCATAATAGCAGTTTTAGGTGGAATATAAACAAATGCCAACATAATCCTCCTTTCTTGCCAGTATCCCCTTACTACCACAAATCTACCATTACTATCTTTTTTCTACTTCTATTACTATTGGGGCTCCTCTAGCAATTGGTATATATTCTGCTGAATATCCATCCTGAAATCATTTCTTTATCAAATTCACATGCTCACGTCTTTCTAAATGTGTCTCCTGTAGCATTGCTATTCACACTCTGCATTGCTTAATATACTTTGATACTCTTACCTTTTGTCAATGCATGTGATGCCATTCACATTCCAAAATAATATATTTAGTGTAGCCATTATGATAAGAAATTAATATTTAGATCTATTATATAACAGCTTTTATAAATGTCTACTTCCAGTTTTTATGTTGCGCAGGTTGATCCTTTATACAGTCATTTCTTGTTATCTCCATTTGATCTATATCACATCTCAACAGGCTTTAGGGTGCGTATTGGTTCTTTGAATTTATCTGATGAAATTCCGGTATTGTTGGCAGGATGAAATCCTGTACTACTGGTTTTAAGGATACTTTTCTAAATAAACCTGTGTTTTCTACATCCAGCTGCCTATATGTTTTTTGATCTATGTCACATTTTACAAGAAATTTTGTTTTAAGCAAAACCCTCAAAAAGCACACCCCATTAATCTATTACCTTAAAACAAAAACACAAAGCTATGTACATCTTTAAATAATAAAGTTTAACACTCATGACGGAAACAATTGTTCCAAATCAACAGCTACACCCACAGGTATTCACCTATAATTAAGGTTATCCATGCTAAGCTGCATGCTATATCCTGTACTCTTACTTTCACTAATTGTTGCCTGTTTTTGTCTTATCTTTATTTCAATTCCAAATGTAAAAAAAAAAAAATGATGCTTTAAGAAAACATTAATTTGTAGTCTTAAGAAAAAGTGTACTGGCTGTCTTTTAATACAACTAAATTATAGACTGTTCTAGTAAATGCATTAAAGTATTTAGTTATAAGAAAAGCTGATATCAGTTAGTCATTTCCAATAATCTCAAACTTTATTTTTAATGAGCCCTTTTACTTTTTAATTTTATGTTTCTCTTAGTATAAGATGTCCAGACCTCTTGATTTGTTGCCTTCACCTTTAGTCAGGTTGTTTCCATAGAAACAAGAACAGAATGTACAGCTAACCTCAGCTGCAGTCTTTTCAACTTGCACTGAACATTTATTTGCTTATAGAAAACTATTCATTACATTGTGGTCTCTCACTTAAAAAAAAAAACACTTGCTTACACAAAAAATTGTCATTAGGTTAAACCAAAGATATTAATCCAGACACTCACCTATGCAAACATGAAAGAAAGCATTTCCATTAGGCATGCATTAACAATGCACTTTTACCCATCACCCTCCCCAACAGCTTACATCTTCTTGACTTAAACATGCTTTTGTCCAGCCTTTTTTCTCTTTTTACATTGTAATGCCGCATTTCTTAAAACAAGACAGATAAAAATGCCTCTTTACTTTAGTACTTTATAATACAACAATCCCTGAAAAATGTTTTAATATATAACATGCAATTTATATAACATGTTTTATATGAATACTGTTAAGAACAACATTTTTTTACTTACTGTAACTTTTCCCCTTTTCCATTTTTTTTATTTATTATTTATTCCAAACATTAATGACATGAAGTGGGGCATATTCCTGTCAGTCCCCCAACAAGTATGTCAAAGTCAACAAAAATGCAATCTTTCTCATCCAATTTTTCTTGTAAAGCCATATTTCACAAATGTGATTTATGCTCTAAAGTTGTCTCATATTTATTCACTAATTTCAGTGACACTGATCGTCTTCATGTCCATCTCCATCTGTGAACCACAGACTCTGGTTCAAGTCCAAAGTACTCACAGTTCTCCTAGTCAGCTGCTGTGCCTTTTTGTCTCCTCAAGCATTTTCCTTTGGAACATTGGAAAGGGTTTCACTGACAAAGTGTCTGTATGAACCTTACCATCAGAAGAATGAGAAACAGACTCCCCTCCTGTTTGAGGGCTCATCCCTTGTTGGACAAACTTTTGTATTTCCACCTTAGCCTGTTCTGCATCAAACAATAACTTTGATCATCCAGGGATTGCTGGGATACATTTGAGTCTCTTCTGCCTGGTGTATAGTGAGTAATCATTTTCCACAAATACTTTACCGTCTCCAGTTTTTAACAAGTTGCTCTTCTGCCACAGTTTTCTCGGGATCAACTCTTTCTGCTGGCACGATTGCATCTTTACAAAACGTTTTTCTCAACACCTGCAGGATTTTTCCCAGTCAATGCTTTCTCTTCACCTTCTCATGTTGATTTTCTTTCAGGCTCTCTAAGTTTCTTCTTTGCTGGCATTCAGGTGGTGTGCTAACTTGCCAGTAACTGAATTTTACTAAAAACAACTACTGGCCCTTATCTGTCAGTTTCTTTTTTCACACTGGGAGAACTTAAATTAAGCTGTTGATCAGTGTGCAGCCATCTTGGAAAATATTCTTGTGTATTGTTCTAAGTAATGGGCTGATAGCTTTTTTAAGGAAGCTGTCAGTTTTAGGTACTTTGAAAGAAGTTTCCCTCACTTCATTAACAAATGGTAGAGCCTTCTCATTTATGTAGAGCCAGTGGCTCAACAGGTAGAAAATTTGCCTTTGGTACAGAAAGCTTTTGATTCTACTCCCATTCTGGTTAGATAGATTGCTAACCCTGCAGTGCAACATGAGGGGTCACTGCACTACTGAGTAAGTCAACTTTCAGATCATGAGACATTAAAAGAAGGTTCCATCTGCCTGAGTTGGGGGTCCTTTATTTAATACAACCTAAACGAAACATTACTTACATAGTTATATATTTACAGGCACATATATATATATATATATATATATATATATATATATATATACACACACACACACACACACACACACACACACACACACACACACACACACATATATATATATATATATATACACACACACACACACACACACACACACACACACACACACACACACACACACACACACACATTCCTTTTTTACTAATTCTTCTTCTTCTTATGAAATCCTAATTATTGTTCCATAACTGACACTCATTTCGTCGTCTACAATCATAATCTAATTTTTCACAATATATCTGCCAAAGATCCATTTCCCATTAAACAAAAGTTCATTCAGTCTATCATTCCAAATAACTCTTATTACATAAAATAAATTCTTATCTACCCTTCTCACATAATATTTCTTGTTGTTTATGTCATTAATATTTTCAAATTTTCTACACACAGCTTTTTCCAGAGTGTCACCACTCTTTTACATTTAGAAAATACATGCTCTATTGTCTCTTTTTTCCCCACAAAATAAACACACTCCTTAAACTTTCTTTTTTATGTGGCTCATTCCCCTATACTGGTAACTTTTTTAGTACCTGTCTCCATAGGAAATCCTGACACTCTACTATATTGGTACACCATTATTTCCTTACTTTAATTGCTTTAATCACTTTTTTCTGATAAATTCTACTATGGAATTATATAGGTTTATAGGTTCATAGGTGTGTACTAGGCTAATGGCCCTGGAGCTTTTACAAGCCTAGCCCATAGATGTGCCCTGGCATTGTGCCACCCAACATTAGTTCCCAGTGCCTCTATCAAGTAGAGCCACTGGAGTGATCCCCGGGGTGAACTTTCTATTTCCCATCCACTCATCAAGATTTCTTTTGAAAAAGGCCAGTGGGGTGCTCTGCTTGACATGTATGGGAAGTCTGTTCCTGAGCATGGGCAGTTTCTGGGTTATGAACTTGTCCCACTAGCATGTTCTGTTGATTGTGGTAATGAGGTTGAGGTCTCTGGAGTGTGTGGTGTGGAGGGATTGTGATTTCTTTAGATGTAGCATTTCTAACAGAGCTGGGTCAGACATGGCTTTGTAAGTCAAGCAGAGATCGCCTCTTAGTAGACGATATGAGACAGAGAATAGCTGGGTTTTTTTGAGTCTGTCTGTGTAGGACATGTTTAGGGCCTAGAATCCTCTTAATGAGGTACTTTTGTGGCCTTTCTAGCTTTTGCATATGTCTAGTGAGGTACATGCCAAATGGGGCATTATACTCGATGACTGGCCTAATGAGGGAAGAGCAGAGAGAGATGATGACCTCTGTCTTCATGGATGCAAAACCCTTGGTAATGAGATGTGCCACACAAAAGAAGGACTTTCTGACTACAGTGACAATGTGGTGGTTGAAGGAGAGGTTGCTGTCAACCTATGTCCCCAAATCTCTTATAACGCCTTCAGTGTTCAGTGTGCTCCCATCAATGTAATTAGTGGGAACTGAGTTTTTCCCAAATAGGATGGTAATGCATTTTTTGGCATTACGCTTAAGGCCATGGATTTTGATACCAGTCATTGGTCTCAATGAGGTCTTTCTGTAGGATGTCTACATCACTTGGGGAGTTAATAATAGCTTCCCTGTGGGACTCCACTTGTGACTGGTCAGCAGTCTGACTTGGAGTCTGCTACTTTCATGCTGTGGGTTCTATCTGTGAGCCAATTTTTAACCCACCTAGTGATATAGGGGTTGATGCCTAGTTTGGTGAGTTTATCAATAATTCCTGAGTGGGGAATGGTATCAAAGGCGTTGGTCAGATCGAGGTAGGCTGTATGAATTGCCTTACCCTCATCCACAGTTCTGGTAACTGACTCAAAGAAGTCAACCAGTTTGAGGAGGCATGATCTACCTTTCACAAAACCAAATTGCGTGAAATCTAGAGTTTGGAGATTCCCTATAGCCTTGTTAATTAGGTCCACGATGATGCTCTTCATAGCCTTACATATCAGACTCATCAGGCTAATGCAGCGATAATTCCCAGGGTCTGTAGCCACTCCCCCTTTATGGAGAGGGATGACTGTAGCAGTGCGCCATTTGATAGGGGACAAAGCCTGAGATGAGGCTGTGATTGAACAGGGCACACAGATGTAGTGCCTGTTCACTTGGCAGTTCATGTAGAACACATCCAGGGATATTGTCAGGTCCCATGGTAGCTGTATTATTGGGGTTGGACAATGCAGCTTTAACCTGTGCTGCAGTAATGCTGTGTGCCTGGCATTCTTCCGGTATTGTAATTGGTCCTTTTGGGGGGGAGGGGTAAAGTTGGCACTGAATCTGTCTGCCAGTATGTTGGCAATATCTGTTGGCACAGTATAGGAGGTACCATTGTGCAGTAACTCAGAGCAAACCTGGTTATTGCTGTGGAGATTCTTGATATAACTATAGAAGTCTTTGTGGTTGTTTTTAGTGTCTGCCACAATTCTCCCTTCAGAGCTGGCTTTAGAGGTTTTGATGAGGGATATCAACTTTTTGTTGAGGCTAATAAGGGAGTTTTTCCAGTCTTGGGACTTCATTTTTTTCTGCTTTTGTTGTAGAGTTTATTAATGGCAGGGGACCACCAGACTGGCTTCCTTTTTTTGGAGGAGAGTGTCTTGGTTCTGTTGGGTATGGCTAGTTCCATGCATTTACATATGAGTTCATACAGTGCATTGGTGTATGATTTGGCAGTCATGCATCTATTTTCCATTGACATGGGTGCCGTGAAGTTAGCCACCTCTGTTTTTAGGAGCCCAAAGTCAGCTTTGGAGACATTTTTCATGGTGGTTACCTTTGTAGGGGGTGTGGGTGAGATGTGGATTTCCATGGTGATTAGTTTGTGGTCAGATCTAACCAGGGAGGAATTGACTATTGGTGTAGAGCAACGGTTGCTCATGTTAGCACTAACCAGGTCAAGGATGTTGCTTCCTCTGGTGGGGGTAAGAATGAGCTGGTCCAGGGCATTGGAAGTGATGAATTCCAGGAAGCATGGGGCCAGTGTATTGGTGCATAAGTAGTTTTCCCAGTTGATGGAGGAGTAGTTGAAGTCACCTAGTATGAGAGTGTTGAGTTGGACCCTAATAGTTTCCAGAGTGCTTAGGAACGTGGAGTGAGAGTCTTGGAACACGGTTGGGGAACTGTAGTAGGCTACAACCTGAATCACCATTTTACCCAATGTTAGTTGTACCTGATGTATCTCAGATGGGTTATGCTGGTCTACTAGTCTGGAGGTGAACATATCCTTTATGAATATGGAAACACCACTGCCTTTGGAGCTTTGGTTCATGTTCTGGGGCTGAAAGATGTGGAATGAGTTATAGCCTGGTAGTGCAGGGGTGCTTTTTGCTGCTTTAAACCAGGTCTCCATTATAGCACAAATGTCGATGTTCTCCATTTTGAGGAGTGCTTCAAGCAAGTGCATCTTGATATTTAGACTTCTAGCATTGAGCAGCATGACCCTCAGATTGCATTTATTTATAGCTGTTACAGTGATAATTTGGTCTTCGGAACATTGCCTAAAAAAAGCCACTATAGGGGTGGCAAGAGCCTTAGCCAGTATCTAGAAACCCAGGGGCGACAGATGCAGGCCATCTCTGGCAAAGCATCGAGGTCTGTCGACCATTTTGTCCCAGGAAGACAGATACTGGATCCCCTTAGAATGGCACCAGAAGCTTAGCCAATTGTTGAAGTCAATCATTTTCCGCTTGTACTGCGGTATCATTCTGGGCAACAGTAGGATGCTGCTCAGGGCTAGAATCATACCTGCCTGTGCCATATAACCTGGGAGCTCCTCCATGTCTCTTTTCATGTAGTCCAGGAAGATGTGTCTTGACAGAGTCATACTTGTACTTGTTGTGGATTGACTTGAGTGCATGTGTTGTGTGTCAGATTTTGGCACCTGACAGACAGCTGACTGTTATCTTCTCCTTATTTAACCTAGTGAGTGAGACATCAGCATGTACATGTGAGTGCGTGTGTGCATGTATGCAAGTGTGTGTGAGTGTGTGCATGTGAGCATATGAGTAGGTAAATATGACTGTCACTTGAGTACATGTGTATATGCAAGGGTGCAAGAGTGCATGTATGCGAGTGTGTGGTAACGTGCATATGACTGAATGTAAGTGCATGTGTATATGTGAGTATGAGCGAATGCCTCTATGTCAGTACGTGTGAGTACATGTGGGCATGCATGAGTGTGTAGAGGGTTCAGAATCAGACTCCTACATAACGGAGGTTGCTCCAGAGAACATTATTTTTTTTAAACTTTAAAGCATGCATACCTCTGAACTGAATAGATTTTTGCAAAATGTTGAGATTTTTGCTTCATATTTTTTGGTCTGTTCTTAAAAAAAGAATGGTTTTCTGGCAAATCACTGAGAATTGAAAAACCATAAATAATGACATACATTTGAGATTCAGACTTCATTTACTAACACAAATCTTGTTATTCTAGCAACTGTTTTAAGTTTATGAGCAATATTTAAAATCTGTCCCTACTTCTGGCCTTTTGTCCCACCATTATTTTAGGCTTTAACCAGATTTTTTCCTCTAAGAGTTGGAAATTCGCAGCTATTTAGGGGAAAATAATTATTCATTTTATTGCAAAAAACCGTCAATGTAAAATTCAGCAAATATTACTCAACAAATGCATTTAGTTATTTATCTGTTTATTTATTTTGTCTTTTTTACCAGGAATGTCCAACTGGGTAATATTCATTTTCAGCAGAGGCCTGGGGAAAAAAGCTCCATTTGCTTACATTGCATTATACTAAGCTCCAGTTGAACACAGTAGTTACATTTCTATTTACATTTATATACAAACAGTAGTTACATTTATACAGTCTAAGATTTTACAGAGGTGGAAGTTACTAAAGAGAGAACCCAACTGCAGCTTAATGGACTGTACAGGCAGCAGTTATGTGTAAAAATTGTTTTGTCATTTCAGTGCGAGGTTGGGAGTATGTATTTGGTGAGTATCGTGTGGTGAATACATAGCCTTAACCTTGTGATAAGCATGTGCAGGACCAGGACTGGTTAAGATATTAAGCAGTGGTTTAAAACTATTGAGTTTGTCAGAGTGTTTTATTTACACAAATATACTATTCCAGATTTTAGCAATGTATTGGGAGTAGAGCAAGCCTCCTGCAACATTATTTGACTTATTTGTAAGTAAAAAAGAATGTTACTAGAGCGGAGTTCCCTTGCTGGACAGTAGGGCAGTAATATGTTGTGTAGTGCAGGGCATTTTTTTGGATGATGAATGAGTTTGTGTGCTGTAGTTAGTTGTGAGTATGTTAGGTAGTTGTGCAGTTCAAGCCATTTTAATTGCTTTAAGCTATGACACTGGTGGGTCCTATGAAGGATATTGGTGGCAACTTTACCTATTTTATTGTAGCAGAAGGCATTTTTGTGCTAATTCATCTATCAAGAAATCAGCTCTTTTCCATTGTGAAGCAACAATTTCAAGTGATTATATCAGTGCATGGGAGGTGTGGTGGTTTTGGCCACAAAGAAACAATATTTTGGAGTGTTTAGTGCTGCTCAGGTAACACACTTTTATCTGAGTAATTGTTAATAAATATTTTGTTATATCTCAAAGATCACTACTCATAATTCTTAGCTAGCAGAAGTTACACACATGGTTTGTTTTCTTTTATATAAATGTATCTTTGCCTATGTCTTAAGTGATAATTCAGTAAAGGTGTTTGCCACCACAGCAGGCTGGTAATTTGCCTCAGATGCAGGTGAGAGACTTTGCTGTGGCCAAGCTGGTTCCTCAGACCACTCTCCTTTTCCCTAGATCCCTCTGTGTGGCTAATACAGCCACTATGGACTGGGGGTTAACAATGTCCTCTGCAGCTATTGGACTCCCCTTAGTGGGTAATGGAAAACCACTTTGGTTGGTGTTGCTGCAAGAAGGGAGAGGGAAAGTGCCCCTGCTTAACCAGAATGTTGTGCCCATCCCCGAGGAAGCTATTGCTGCCATTAAAAAAATGTTTCCCTTAATTTTCCTGTCAAAAGAAACAGAAAACTAAATGTATAACTTCTCCTGCTCCAGTCTCACTGGACAGGAGTAGTTTATTAAGTCCAGCTCAGGGTCTTGTACAGGATACTGACCTTTCTTATCAGGTGGTTTCTGGTAAAAGAAAAGGTGATTCCTGTTTTCCTGAAGAGATTCAAGAAATTAAATCCAGAGAGGAATGTGATGGACAGATACAGTTTTCCCTCAGAATTCTGATTCAGGCTCAGTGGACAGCATGTTCCCTGAATCTCCCTGTCAGTGATTCTCTTTTTCTGAGACTATTTCCAGAATGTGCAGGTGTACTCAGTGGGAGAACACTGAAGAGTGTGACTATAACCTGCTCTCTGGAGATACTAGGCAGAGGTCTGGTGACCGGTATGTTATGGGGTATGATTGGTGGGAACAGGGGGAGGTGAAGTGTTCACCAAACCTGTCTGCTAGCAGGTTGGTGATGCCCTGAGGTTCAGTATAACTGGTATCATCCACAGCTACTTCGGCACAAAGCTGGGCCTTCACTTTTAGATTTCAAACATAGCTAAATATTGATTTGGAATTTAACTTAGCTAGGGATGTTAATTTAGTCTCTTAATTAGCTTTAGAGGACTTTACAAGATGTCTATTCTGTTGTTTATGCTTTGGAGGGAGTTCTTCCTTGGCTGGGACCATTCCCTCTTGTTTTTTTGACAGCAATTTCTTTCTGTTATTGTATAACTAGTTTATGCTAGACGTTCACCAGGGTGGCTTTTGATTTGATCCATTCTGGAACAGCTGAGGCTATTCATTTATATAGGCGTTTATACAGGACATTTCTGTACACCTTAGTAGAGGGTTCATTGCTGTCACTGTTGGCAGGGGTTCTGAAACTACTGATGCCATCAGTCAGTAGGCTATAGTTTGCTTTGAAGACATTTTTTTAAACTTTTTGCTCATGAGGGTGGATCATGTATGATCGTTACTTTGAATGACACTGATTTGTGATCGGAATTTACCAGGGAGGGCCCCAAACATGGGGTGGTGCACCAATCCCCCCATGTTGGTCATCACTATGTCAAGGATGTTAGAGCCCCTTGTGGGGGTACTGACTATCTGCATTTGTGTTATCAAAGTCCAGGAACCTTTGGGTGAGTGTGTTTGTGCTCATATAAGTTTCCCAATCAATGGAAGGATAGTTAAAGTCACCCATGACCAGGGTATTTGGCTATACTGAGAATGACTCAATAGGCCTAGGTAGGCTGTGTGGTTATCATGGTACATGGTGGGGGACCAATAGCTAACAATGACGTGTGGGGGGGCTTTCCTACAGTTACTTGGACTTGGAGTAACTCTAGGGATTCATACTGTTTAACCAGTCTGGAGGTGTATATGTCTTTAATGAAGATGGATACTCCTCCCTTGTTTTTTCATGTTCGTGGTGTGGTCTGAACGTGTGGAAGGCATTGTAGCCTTGCATGGCTAGAGTACTCTCTGAGGCCTTGAAGCATGTCTCTGTGACTGCAGTGACATCAGCATATTCCAGGGTGAGAAGTGCTATAATGGAGTGCAGTTTCTGATTTAGACTCCTAGTATTAAGCAGCATAACCCTGAGTTTGTTTCTGGAGGATAATTTTATGACAGGAATTTTGTTCTCATCACATTGGCTTAAAAAGGCACTATGAGAAGGCAAATACCTTTGCCAGCAACCTAAAGCCTAGAGGCAACAGGTGAAGACCTGCTGTGTATATCTGACTGACAATAAACTTTACTTTGACTTTAACATCAAAAATGACATTCAGTGAAACTCATCATGTGGAGGGGCACTGACCCCCCCTGCTAATTATATATACCAACTCCAAGATCGAACTACAATGGGGATAGGGCAAATTTCCTGATCCCTACCATAATGTAATCTTACTCGAATGGCTCACTGAACAGCATCTTCAATGAGACATGCATTCTATGCTTTTTCCATTCAATGGCAGAACATAAACCCATAAATAATCCATGCCCAGGGGTTATTCTAAGGCCCAACACTGCAGATAGAGGGCCTTTACACCCCCAGAAGGGCATTATTTACACAGTAACACATACCCTGGAGTGCATCACTGTACTGATTTGTAAAATTGTTTTGTATTTTTTTTTTATATTTTTGACGTAATGTTTCAAAGTTGCTATGTTAATGCAAAAGTTGGAAGAAGTATTTTCATCCACCCATACATACAGACACACACACACACACACACACACACACACACACACACTGATAGTAGCTTATTTTGCACATTAAACAATGAAGTAGGTTATATGCACTTCAGACTGATATGATTATAACGTCACTCACCAAATGCATATTCAAAGTGAAAGTTTTGACCTGGGCGTGTTAATGATTGCTAGCAGTGGTTTGTGATCAGCGATTAGTTTAAATTCCTTGCCATACAAGTACTCAACTCAGTGGTCATGATCCTATAACGTCAGCGCTTCCTTCTCTGTTCAGAACATCTCCGCTATAACTTACAGTAATCCTGCTTTGACTCACGCTTGCTCCAAGAGCTAATGAACTGGTATGTATTAATAGTGCTGCTTTACACTGTAAGGCAAAGTATGGCATCACTTCTCTTAGCATAACTCTCACTTTAATGGGGTGTAATTCTTTCGTTAATGGAGCCAGTGCTTGTTTGGTGTCTCTCTTGCTGATATCTGTTGCAGTCAGCACCATCTCTGTCCATCTGTTTCTGTCCACTTCTCACACACTTGTAATCATACACATACACTGATTAAACCTGGTTGGTAAAGCCAGAATTAAGAGATTCCTACGTTTTTCTGATGGTGCTGTGAAACTGCCTGCTCTGCCCGTTTCCCTTACGCTCTCATTTCCTTTGACACGCATGCACCCAAACACACACACTCAATTTTTGTGTTTGTTTTTTCACTTAACTTATAATTCTTCTCTTACTAGAGCTTTAAAAATGATGACCATTTAGTTTTTTATTGACATTTTTTACTGGGAAAGACTGACTGAATAATTTTATCTATTTTTAGTGGAGGCCCAAGGAGAACATTTAAAAAAATAAAAGAATAGAAAATACAAATACATAGCTGAAAACTGAATTACCATTACAATATATTGGAAATACATATATTAATACACATATGACATGTAGAATAATACACATATACCATCAATACGACAAGATAAATACAATATCATGTAGCACCGAAACGTGGACATGTTGTAAGTGCAAGCCTTTATTACTCACTCGTAAAGCAAATGTCAGAGTGAAACATTCAAATAATGGATAAGAAGGAGAGGAATGGAGGGATGAATGAGAAAAATGTTTGTTAGAAGAAATACGTAGAGGAGATATAGGAGGCAGGAGAAATAATTTTTAAAGAAATAAAAACAAGGCAAATGAGAGAGAGGCTGTAATAGTTATTACAGGAATAGGCGTTCCTGTCCAAGCTTGAAGCGGCGGACTTGTTCAGTGAGCATTAACAGTTCTCCAATCAGGACTTAATGTACGACTTGCTCATTCTCTAAAGATAAATAAATCTTACTGTTACTACAGAAGAAATGAGAGTGGCTGAGCTTCCTTCTTTGCAATATTACAAGTGATCAGAAATGTAATTTGCTCATCCAACTTTTGGAATCATTTTCTGATCTGGCATCACTTGACATTGCTGAGGAGCAGAAAAAAGTTTTGCAATCTTACCTGGTGCTTTTAAAATGCAGGAGCCAATCAGGTCATACATCTGCACCTCCATCAACCCCTACTTCCACAGCTGAGATAAAAAAATATAAAGCTTTGATAAGTTTGGTAACAAGCAGTTGCTATAGTTTATGCACAAGACACACAGAGTGCAAGTACTGAAGTTATTTACAAAAATTGGTTTAAACTGTAGAGTTTATAACATGCACAGAGTACTTCTGCACTCCAAGCTGTCTTAAAGACTTTTTTCTTTTCCTTTTAAACTGTAAATTGCTTGCTATATTTGTAGCAACGAGATGCTGCATTTTATAGTTATACCACATGAAAATGAGACATACGTTGGACAGACTAAGTAGCAACAAAAGATTTTGGTGTACAAATCAGAAATTGCTGCCTAGTGGAAAAAGGGCAACTGTCTGGGAGTTGGTGTATGATTTCCTACTACTGTTCCAGAAATAAACATACACCATTTTGCAGACTGCAGTTTTTTTTTCATTACTTGAAGGGAAAGGATTTGGAGGAGGGCATCCATAAGAGTGAGATGCACTGACACGTATGGAACAAGAGCATAACCTGTAAAAGCAGCTATATTGTGTACTAGGTCCCATGTTTATTACCGCTGCTTTATTTCTGGTGTTGCACCAAAATAATTCCACAGTGATCCGTAATCTTTTGATGCAACAACCAAATTACAGTTTTATGACAGAGAACCAGGAGGGGGGATGTGGGTGACCAAGGGAGATGAGACTAGGAGGACAAGCTTCAAAGCATCTGCCCATGGTCACAAAAGAAACCACTTCCTGTCCTGTTTAAATCTATGGTTCTCTGCCCATGTCCCCTACATACAACTGGCACAAAATTTCCCAAACTTTAGTCAACTCATTTTTTCAGAAAGTATGTCGCAGTGGGACCTTTGGACATTATGATCACCAGTGCTGAACTTTGCTTTCAGTCTGGTTATGTTTTCTCAATAATATCTGTTTGTTTTAGTGAGCAACTTCAAGAAGTGAGAGAGCCAGAAAGCCAATATGACTTTCATTGTCAGCTTGTCTCCACTGCTGATACTGTAAACAAAATAAGTAACTGTAGTAAAACTTAACATCTCAAATTCACCAGTCTGTACATGTGACTAATAAAGGGAGCTGCCTGCAACCTGAGATACTACCAATTATACAATAAAGGCTCATTACTATTCAAAAATGAGCACATTGATTGGATAGTCCAACCAGCTGTTGTAAATCAAGCATTTTCATCCATCCTCAGCCCCTTTTCCCATTTTTGCACATGGGGTCAGGGTGTCACTTCTACAGTGACAATCATCTAGAGCCAAGGTTTATACCACTGGATGGTTAGACCTGCCATGATAGCTCATCTGTAGCACTCACTCAGACACACCTATTCATCAATTCAGAGTGCCCAATCCATCTGCTGCATGTCTTTGTGGGAGGAAACAGGAACACCTAGAGGAAATCCACACAAATGCAGGGATGGCATGCAGGCTCCACATAGAAGGCACCCCAGCTGGGAATCAAACTGGGGAACCTCTTGCTGTGAAGCAACAATGCTAACCACTGCACCACAGCATATACCAATAGAAAAAAATCTGGCCGCTGAAGTACTACTGGGCAGCCTCTTGCCTTCCCCACAGTGCCTTTTTTAGGCAAGATACCCAAACCAACATTACCAACATGAAATTAACAAAATTAGAGTAATGCTGCTAATGCTAGGGGCTTAAACAAAAACTGCACTCCTTTGAAGCCTTCTACACCTTTAGACTGCAAAATGAATGTGTGAAAACCAAAGGAGGTGAAGTTTCAGTCTATATTAGAGATAAATTTACTTCATGTCTAGTTAGACTGGACAGCTCCATGGAGTTATTCCAGGTTGAGGTTACAGTGGGTAAAACCCCCATTTAAGTCCAAGCCAGTTATAGGTCCCCCCCATGGGTCATGACACCCATGAAGCCTACTTAACCAAATTGAAGACAATCCAAATTTTACTGAACACACTGGTTATGGGGGATTTCAGTTATCCCACCTTCAACTGGGAAACCTACTTTATCCCAAACCCACTGGCACAAAAGTTGCTGGACTTTGTGAATTCAAATCCCCTGGAGTAAACTGTCTATATTCCAACAAGAGGAACAAAATTCTAGATCTGGTCCTCACCAACATGTCAAACAGGTGCACTGCTGCAACTGTTGGACACTCATTAGTTAAAAATGACCACAAATTAGTCACCTTCGATTTGACACTAACACCAGGACTCACAAAGGGTGAAATCAGACTAACCAATCTCACCAAGCAAATTTTACCATCCTAGGTGAAGGTATAAATGCATTGCAAGCTGAAAACGCTTGCTGTGCTGAAGCTTACACTAAAGCCCTGTACAATCACTTGCATAAGCGTATAAATCAGTCGTACAGGATAGAGTCAAAGCCAGACCCCAAGTAAAATCAAGCTGCCATGGTGGATTTTTAGCATCAACAAACTCTACAATAAACACAAAAAGTTGCTGTCCAAGAAAACAAAGACAAGGACACAACAATGGAAAAGCCCCCTCCTCAGCCTTAACAGGCAAATAAGAAAACTTTTCACATCCTCCAAGAGCTCCTTTGAGAGAAACATAGCAAGTACTGCCAAGAATAACCATAAGGCCTTTTACAGCAATGTACGTAACCTAAAGGGTAGAACCCAAGCATGTGCAGAACTGGTGGCCAATGGTATCATACACATTGACCCCTACAGAGATAGCTGCTTACAATAATCTGTTCTAATCTTGCAGTATCTAGGCCTATTAAGTGGCCTTTAGCCTGGTTGGAAAATGTTCAGTGAAAAGATTTTATTCAGACTGGAAGTGGAGTCATTTGTTCCCAAGTCCAGTGCCTTTACCCAAAGGAACTGAGCAGTTATGTTATAAATAAGCCATATAGTTCAATGTATTACATTATGGTTACTGGTTTTCTTAGCAATAAATCAGACAGTAGTGTTCTGAATAGCCAACAAACCTGAACAGATCAGCTGAGTTGTCCAGTTGCCACAAGAAAATTTACATACAAATTTAAGCAATACATGGCAAGCATTTTATGAGCAAATATTCATTAAGCAAACAAAATTAATTGTAATCTGGGAACTGTGAAGCAATAAGTCCAAGACCAACACTGAAACAGAAAACACATCCAGCAGTGCTCAAAGCAATTGTTTCATAATCCCAGCAAAAAAAAAAAAAACAAAACAATAGCATATCACCTGTGATTTTTTTCCCGTTTGGAATACTTTCTTGGTTTATGAGCACTAGTCTTCACTCTACATACATACATATATGATACATACTTACAATCATACTTCTCAAACTCAAAGAAAAAGAAATCTGGATAAAGAAATAAAAAATGGGGGACAAAGGCCCAAAAACTGGAACACCTTTTAAATATTGTTTTTACAAACTTAGAAAGTTGATAGAATAACACATTTTGCTTTAGTACGGATTTTCTGAAATATATGAAGTCTATAACCGAAGTGTCTGCCATTATTTTCTGACTTCAAATTTTATGAGAAACACACCAAAAATATGAGCCACAAATCTGGACATTCTGTGAACATCTGTACAGTTAAGAGGTATGATATCATTATTTAATCAGTGTATACAAGTATGAATGGCAAACGTACTTGCTGTATCTTCCAGCCTGATTGCTGTGTTTCCATATCCAGATAAATAGATTTATCTATTTTAACTTGACTAACTAGATTCTGTAGTCTGCCTGTATGAATGCTGATAATAATTAATTATTAGAATTTAATATAATTATAATTAATAATTTCTATAACTTTAAAGAGGTCTAACTGCAGGAAAGTCAGTAAATCTAATAGATGCGAGGTTAAGTCTGAGGTCAAAAATCATACTGCTTTGCATAAGTAATAGCATTTCAGAGGTATGCTTTTGTGTGGGACAGAAGCACAGGACGTAGATTTGCAATACATTTCTGTCTAAGCATCTGAGGCAGAAGAGGGGGCAACACTCTGAAAGAGGAAGTAAAACTCCAAATGTCCTTTGCGCTATTTGGCCCTGTTGTCCATAGGGATAAAGACCTGACAATAATCTAGAAATTATCCAAGTTCAACTAGCAGCTTGAATACTAGATCTGGTCCTCACCAACATGTCAAACAGGTGCACTGCTGCAACTGTTGGACACTCATTAGTTAACAATGACCACAAATTAGTCACCTTCGATTTGACACTAACACCAGGACTCACAAAGGGTGAAATCAGACTAAAAAACTTCACCAAGCAAACTTTACCATCATAGGTGAAGGTATAAATGCATTGCAAGCTGAAAACGCTTGCTGTGCTGAAGCTTACACTAAAGCCCTGTACAATCACTTGCATAAGCGTATAAATCAGTTGTACAGGATAGAGTCAAAGCCAGACCCCAAGTAAAATCAAGCTGCCATGGTGGATTTTTAGCATCAACAAACTCTACAATAAACACAAAAAGTTGCTGTCCAAGAAAGCAAAGACAAGGACCCAACAATGGAAAAGCACCATCCTCAGCCTTAACAGGCAAATAAGAAAACTTTTCACATCCTCCAAGAGCTCCTTTGAGAGAAACATAGCAAGTACTGCCAAGAATAACCATAAGGCCTTTTACAGCAATGTACGTAACCTAAAGGGTAGAACCCAAGCATGTGCAGAACTGGTGGCCAATGGTATCATACACATTGACCCCTACAGAGATAGCTGCTTACAATAATCTGTTCTAATCTTGCAGTATCTAGGCCTATTAAGTGGCCTTTAGCCTGGTTGGAAAATGTTCAGTGAAAAAGATTTTATTCAGACTGGAAGTGGAGTCATTTGTTCCCAAGTCCAGTGCCTTTACCCAAAGGAACTGAGCAGTTATGTTATAAATAAGCCATATAGTTCAATGTATTACATTATGGTTACTGGTTTTCTTAGCAATAAATCAGACAGTAGTGTTCTGAATAGCCAACAAACCTGAACAGATCAGCTGAGTTGTCCAGTTGCCACAAGAAAATTTACATACAAATTTAAGCAATACATGGCAAGCATTTTATGAGCAAATATTCATTAAGCAAACAAAATTAATTGTAATCTGGGAACTGTGAAGCAATAAGTCCAAGACCAACACTGAAACAGAAAACACATCCAGCAGTGCTCAAAGCAATTGTTTCATAATCCCAGCAAAAAAAAAAACAAACAAAAAAAAAAAACAATAGCATATCATCTGTGAATTTTTTCCCGTTTGGAATACTTTCTTGGTTTATGAGCACTAGTCTTCACTCTACATACATACATATATGATACATACTTACAATCATACTTCTCAAACTCAAAGAAAAAGAAATCTGGATAAAGAAATAAAAAATGGGGGACAAAGGCCCAAAAACTGGAACACCTTTTAAATATTGTTTTTACAAACTTAGAAAGTTGATAGAATAACACATTTTGCTTTAGTACGGATTTTCTGAAATATATGAAGTCTATAACCGAAGTGTCTGCCATTATTTTCTGACTTCAAATTTTATGAGAAACACACCAAAAATATGAGCCACAAATCTGGACATTCTGTGAACATCTGTACAGTTAAGAGGTATGATATCATTATTTAATCAGTGTATACAAGTATGAATGGCAAACGTACTTGCTGTATCTTCCAGCCTGATTGCTGTGTTTCCATATCCAGATAGATAGATTTATCTATTTTAACTTGACTAACTAGATTCTGTAGTCTGCCTGTATGAATGCTGATAATAATTAATTATTAGAATTTAATATAATTATAATTAATAATTTCTATAACTTTAAAGAGGTCTAACTGCAGGAAAGTCAGTAAATCTAATAGATGCGAGGTTAAGTCTGAGGTCAAAAATCATACTGCTTTGCATAAGTAATAGCATTTCAGAGGTATGCTTTTGTGTGGGACAGAAGCACAGGACGTAGATTTGCAATACATTTCTGTCTAAGCATCTGAGGCAGAAGAGGGGGCAACACTCTGAAAGAGGAAGTAAAACTCCAAATGTCCTTTGCGCTATTTGGCCCTGTTGTCCATAGGGATGAAGACCTGACAATAATCTAGAAATTATCCAAGTTCAACTAGCAGCTTGAATACTAGAAGAACCAGGCTGAGGAAGATGCTGGAAGAAGAATAATGGTGGTACCAGTCAGCCAAATTACTCCCACACAAGTGGAGGCCTTGCATGACCCCAGTGACCATTGGATCAGGGGGTGTGGGCTTGGCAATCCAAGTCACCAATGGTAACTCTGATAGTCGATGTATTTGGAAGCATGCTCATGGCGGGGGTCACCTACACTGTCCACATGATGATGTGGATGCTTACATCTGCTACCACGGGGAGGGGTTAGGAACTTAATACCAATGACTGTCTGTATCATGGGTATCAAGATGGAAGGGCTGATAGATAAGAAACAATGAGAGAGAAAAGAAAAAAAAAATGCTGGGCAGTAAGTATGTTTCCTTCTGTGTCTCTGTACATTCATGTGTGTATTATACGCACTGCAACAATCCAAGGTGATGTACTTTAAATCCCATGTAATAATGCATATAAATAAAAATGTAATTGGCCCTTTTAATATAGGTTTAGCGAATGTAGCCTTAAATGCTTCTGTGACTTGTGCTTTATTTATTTATTTTTTGTTGCCCTACAGGACCCTGGTTAGTAATTTCCTCACTGGTGCATTCTTTGTCCATTTAATGACATGATAGAATAATGTTAAAGAATACTTGTCAGTGGTGTAGAGGCATAAAGGCATGACTGCTGCACAAGTGAACTGAGTTTGATTAATAACATAGGCCCGTAATATCAAAGGCAGCAAGGATGTAACCAATGAGCACCATAACGTTATCGCCTGAAGAAGTCAGGGGCTCACCGAGCACTATCATTGCACCTGGGGCAGCCTGGCAATCAAGACAGCAGTCAGAGGTCTAAGCAGGATTAGGGGGTAAATAATTGTTAGGAAAATATTGCCAATTATTTACTACTACTGCTACTGTTTCTAAGATACACATGGTCTGTGCTGAATCCATAGCTCAAAGACCAACAGGTCATTACTCTGTATATATATCACTGACCTCACAGCGGACTGTTCTGGACTGTCAGTATATGTAAGAGTTGTGGAAAACAGGAAAGTTGTTTCTGGACACATTTAGGTGTCATGCCTAGCTACCCTGTAACATATATACTAATGTACGTATCTACAAGACGAATTTATAAATAAGCATCTCATGAACTTTTATTACAGTTTCTTACTACGGATTTTCAGCATGAGAACTTTTCATGTGATGGTGGATTTGTTCATTTATACGATGAAAAATTTGTCTTTTTGATAAGTAGTTATTCATATAACTCATTAGCATTTTCATTCTTGCAAAAACACATTTATGTTTGTTAACTTATGTTTGAAAGGCAGTCTTAAGATTTACTGTTTGTTAAGTTTAGGTTTAGATTTTTTGATAAGTTAGCTGACTGGATTTGCTGTTAGGTTTGATATCTGAAGGAATGGGGAGCTACTTTCTGAAGGCCTCAAGTACTTCAGTCATTATAAATATTTATTAAGTGTATTTCTGATGTCTTTTGATGGAGTTGTTAAAATCCTCACCATATCATCCAGTTGGCAGTATTATGGAGTGGTCGTAGTCACTGTAGACCCTCTGTGGTCTGTCTGCATGTCAGTAAAAGGAATCTGCCTATTGCAGACAAACTTAAAATGTACGACAAATGAAATGGAAAGCAAAAGGTCTTTGATTGACCAAAAACCTTGATGTGGGTTCAAGTGAACCTCCAACAAAGGTTGCAAATGAGAGCTATGATAAGGGTATACTTAGCGATAAATAGAAGGAATGTGCCTATGACAGTCAAACTTAAAATATATGGCCAATGAAATACAAAGGGTATAGGAACAACTGAAAAAGGGAGTATGGGTTCAAGTGAACCCCCAACAAAGGTTGCAAATGAGTGCTATGATAAAGGTATACTTAGCGATAAATAGAAGGAATCTGCCTATTTCAGTCAGAGTTAAAATAAATGAACTCCAAAGGGTCTAAACCTCTCTCTTTTTCCTCTCCTACCCTCAGCCTTCATTGCAATAGGCTCTCACACTTTTTCTTTAGCACACCCATCCAGTACAACCCTTGATCTATTCCTTAGTCTTAGAAATTATTTTTTGACTCTTACCTTAACATCCCCCCCTTCTACCTACTCTATAATTTTAACAAATATATCTTTATTCTTCACTTTCACATCTCCTCTTCTTATTTCCTTCCGTTTCATTCTTAATTACACCACATCTACAATGCTGTTATTCTACACAATTGTATTTTTATCCTTCACAGCTGTTACCTTCCTTACATCTTGCCAACACCTAACTCTATATAAAGTTTCCCATACTCAC